>NC_052505.1:48967993-49267993 GCF_014356525.2 Nilaparvata lugens | reverse complement strand
GGGCCAACGATTGGTCCAAAATAGAGATTTTATTACTTCCTAACCTATGTTTCACGTCCTACGTCCAGGAAGCTAGGTGTGGAGTGATGTAGGTAGTACTACAGAATTAATGTTCGTTGAAGAATAACTTACAGTTTTGATAAATGCAATTTCCTGTTGATCCGAATTCAACAAAGGAAACATACGTAACCAATAAATCCATAATTAGAAGCTTAAAATAGAATAGCTGAATTGTAATTTCAATTAAAATTTTATATGAGATTCCTTCCATTTATTTCTACTATTTGAATTCCACCTCAAATTTAATTTGTTCAGATTTGTTCTGTTTGACTTGATCGTCGACTACCCGCATGAGAGTGTTGCGCGAGCAGTCGGTGGAGATACGCTAATGCAAGATGAATTAAGTTTAAGTGTATTCAAAAACACGTGATTTCCATAGACTCAAAGTTGATGTTAGAAAGTTCTATCTAACAAGCCTGGTCAATACGTTCATACCCGTCCAAATGTAGTATCGAACACTCTTCACTTGGTAATAATATATCTAAATATAATTTTTTTCAAGAAACCAACATAGAAAGGCGTTGTGTTGAAGTATTTCAATAGCATTTTCATTTACGGGCGAGATTGATGGTTTTCTAATTGAATACGTGGTATTACAGGATGCTTTACATGGGAGTTTTACTGTATGGAGTACAGTGTACACGCAGGTGATACATGTCACTTAAAATTTACAAACTTTTTTAAACATATTTTCTCTTTCAAATTCAGTCTCCATACCTAAGCACCAATTCCTGATTATTATGTACTGTTGATTAGTTTGACAATTACTGCAGGTGAATGCAATGCTCTCTTGTTTAGTAGGCCTACTTGGTTACAGTCCTCTTCCTACAGTTGGACCACACGCTTTTCGATCTGCGCTGCCTGTATCAACTAATCGAAACGTTTCACTTTCGTTTTTTTTCTTGTTGCTGCTGTGAGTGTGTCCCAAAACAAGAAATCAGTGCAGCAGCCGAGTGCGTGCTCTTTGTTGTTTAGTGTATCCTATTATGCCGTGAATTACTGTCCATCATCCATCCGACTATCAGGCGTTGTCGTGCATTGCGCTCCCTTCTCGCACTCTCTCTCTCTCTCTTTCTCTCTCAGATTGTGTTTCATTATCCACTGCCGCCGCCGACGTTCTCATCACGAATCTTGCGCCTTTTCTTTCGTTATTCTTTTTTCTTTCTTCTCCTCCATTCCTTGTGCTTGGCTGTATCGGGGATTCTGGAGGCAGTTACATTCCTGAATACTGGACCTTTTCTTCAGCTTGAGAGATGTGGCCGGAGACTGGCAACCTTGTGAGAAGTTTGCTGAACGACCATTATTTAGTCGTTCAACCAATAATTTAGCTGGTGGCCGGAGGGTGGCGCTGGAGGCGGTATACTCACTGAGGGTGGCGATGAAGCTTTCTGTGAAGTAGTAAAGAAGTAATTATATGAGATTGCCGCAATCACAACACAAAGGTTGATTTCTTGTTTTGTTGAACAAATATTCATTTATTTAAATAACCAGTTGATATATTAAGGTGCGTACAGATATACGCGCCGCGAACATGAGCAATTCACTTTTAATCAGCTGATTATATCTGTATTTTTACAGAAACGGTAAGATACAGATATAAAAAGCTTGGCATCAGCTGATTAAAAGTGAATTGCTTATGTTCGCGGCGCGTATATCTGTACGCACCTTTAGGCTATGTAGACGTAATAGACTGTAATAGACGTTAGGCTACATAGACGTAATAGACGTAAAAATAATTGATTTGATAGTTGATCCAATATTGATCTATAGTAAACGAAAACTGGACATTGACCTGCATAATATGAAAACTCCAAATTCCAATTTGACAATGAACGGATTATATTTAAGGTAGCTGATCTGATCATAACCCTTTCAGTTTATACTAGAGATTGGTGGTAGTGTAAAATACTAGTGGAGCTGTTCTCGTGTTATCGAATTGAATAAATGTTTGTATCCAATAATACAAATTAATGTTCTACACTTCACGGATTGATCTCTTTATTATTAAAACGCACATTTTATAAGAATGTTTGTCTTCCTGTTGACATCATCGTTTCAATATTTGGAACCTGTGGTCAAATTTCTAATATGATGAAAGGACGAAATATCCAATACGTTTCACCTGAGAAGTTGAGTTGAAAGTTTCACCTGAATTGTATAACGTGTTTAAAAAATCTGGTGTGGTACACTCACACAACTTTCCTTGCTCATTGATCTATACGCCTCATTCTTAAACGAGGATAATCTAGGGGAATAACATTATGCCGATTGGCGGCTAAATAATTTTATTAAAACTACGATTATACTATTGTTATTGTTTTCAGAGTACATTTTCCTTTGTTTGAATTATGAAATTTCAGGATTTTTTAAAATTTGTCAAAACAGTTGTTCTACAAATAAAATATCGACGTGTGTTCTTTTGAATTAACTGCTCTACCCACCTACCTCAAGCACGAGAAGGAGGTTACAAAGTAAATTTCTCAAGGATGGGGTGGACCCCCTGTTAGTTTCTCAGGGAGGAGACTCATGATAGTTAATAGAGCTGATATATAAAACTATACAGGGTATGAATTTGAAAAAAAAATCGGTCAAGCCGTTTTCGAGAAAACCGTGAAAAACATGGTTTTTGAGTAATTATCCGCCATTTTTCTCAAGAATATTACGGAGCTCCTGCAATTTTCCCAGAAATGAGACTAATGTCAGTTGATAGGGCTTATAAATAGCTATCCATGGTATGAATTTGAAGAAAATCGTTAGAGCCGTTTTCGAGAAAACCTTGAAAAACATGGTTTTTTAGTCATTATCCACCATTTTTTCCGCCATCTTGAATTGAATTTTATTGAATTTCTTATTGTCGGATCCTCATGGTATAAGGACCTTAAGTTTAAAATTTCAAGTCAATCGGTTAATTAGGAATGGAGTTATCGTGTTCACTGACATACACACATACACACACATAGACAAACACCCAAAAATCATGTTTTTGGACTTAGGGGACCTTGAAACGTATAGAAAACATGAAATTAGGGAACCTTAATTTTTTTGGAAAGCTTTCCTTACCTATGGTAATAGGGCAAGGAAAGTAAAAAGTAGATCTTTGAAACAATCATTATTGATTACTTGAAATTTGACCCTTCCTAGTATGCCTTAAAAAAGTTGAAATCCTTAATTCCTCTCTCATCTATTCCATCAACTGGTTATTAATGTTCAAAGTTGACCTTTATTATTCATATGTAGTGGTTATAACCAAGGAATGTAGAATAGATACCATGGTTTGAACTACATCTGGTCTGCTAGTACTGATGGTGATAATTATTAATAATTCGCAATTTTCCAATTTGATACTTTTAATTAACAATACTTTAGTTCAGGGAAATTATGTTATTCTATTAATTTACTTATTTTGGTTCATACAATGTGAAATAATACGCAATGTAGGAAGGATTATGTCCGATACACCAATGATGATGCTTAGCATCTCATGTTGAGGCCTACTAATGAACAATTGAAAAACTCAAATATTGATTATTATTGTTGTGAATTGATTATAAATTAATGATTGTTAATAGTCCGAGCAAGCATATCCATACTTATTGATAATTGTTAATTATGTACATGAGTTTTTATCAAATTTGCAGATAAAAAATTAATGTATGTTTTCTTGTAATGTGTGTTCTTATCAGATATGACCCTGCTAATGCAATCAAACTTTTATATCCTGCAATTAAATTTTCCACATCCGTATGTTAGCCATATTGGCGCTAAGATAGTAAAAAATTGTAGAATAAATTATGAATATTCTACTAGACTTCACAATAATTCTTGTAACTTATGTATTACCTTAATAGTCAGTTGTATCATAAATAGTTTTATCCCAAATAAGTACTTTCTTCCGTTGATTTTATAGTTAAATGTTTTAATGTAAAGTAGTAAAGATTTGTAATGTACAGTATGCATAATCAACCCATTGTAATTATTATAATTATTTTTAATGTGTGTACTTATTTTATTTGCTTGTTAGCTTCCTCCTTCCTCTTTCCACTCGCACTGAAGGTTTCCGGCTCAAATCAATTCATGCTAATAATTCAGTTTATAGAAATTTAATTTAGTATTGAACAACAGGAGCTCGATCCTCTCCTTATTTCCGCTTGAAATCGTTTTGTAAAATAATACCATTTTCTGAAAATTTTTATTCCTATGATCAAAAGCTTTAGCGAATTCTATTTGTATTTGGCTTAGTAACCATCCAATACCTTTCTCCTTCCGGTAGGCTTAAAGTTTTCAATATATATCCAGCGTGGAAAACCATTTACAGTATATGCGATAGATATAATCTAAACCTCTCAATCTCCCCTTGTTCGGACCTCACCTAAAGCTTCACGAATTTTTTGGGGAAGCATGTACTCATATTCTCATTCATCTCTCATAATTCAGCAGAATATTAATGCTAATGGGAAGCACATTTTTAAAATGCTTTTCCAAGAATGGTTGGTTATCTCCGCCGACATATCGTAGTATCTTCATTCAAAACTATAATAATAACTTTCTATAGTAATAACTATAGTAATAATAATTACTTTCAATATCCTTATAGTTCGTCATGTCTTGGTTTATAATATTTAATTATCAAGCTGTTATACTATTCATTATTATGAATTAGTCATCAGTTTATAAGCCTTCAAATATTGTAATAAATGATGAAATCGAATTTAATCATAATCATCCTTACGAAAAACACGAAAAATCTGAGAAGGCAAAAGAGGAGTCCAACTAAACGAACTCAGCAAGTTATATTATCTCACCTCATGCACCACTGCTAATTCAATTTACGAAACTTGATAACCCTTCTTATGTGTGACGAATATAATTTCAAACTCCTCATCAAAAATTCAAGGAAATAAATCACTAAACTGAGACAAATCTTGCTCAACAACAATTAATTGATTTCACCTAGCCCTATCTGGTCTTACCTCATACATACCACATTGCCACTGCACCTGAAAGCTTTTTCCAAGAACGGCTATTTTGAGGAGAAATTGTTTTATTCCGGTTGTTGTTGTTTCTAGTAGAAGAGAGTGAATACGAAAGGTATTGGTTGCCACCATTAATTAATAAAATTGAACGATATTCAAACAGGTAGACATGGCGCCAAGTAAATAAGAGTCTTCGTTCTAGATTTTCATTATAGTAACATTATTATTTATCATGGTGTTATATTCATCCGGTTACATCTTTCTTTTTTAGTTGCGTTCTACATTGGTTTGCTCCATCTCTTTCTCCTTGGGTTGGTTGATAATAATAGAGAGTTTCTGCTATTGCTGTCTGTTTTTAGATGTTATTTAACCGATCTATTGGCTTGTGCACATGTAATTGCCTGTTTCGGACTATCATTTGACGCGATTTTCCGTAACTTAATGGCGGCCGAACGGACTTATAGTCTAGTTTATGGTGAGGCTCCTCTCTTCACATACTTATTTGTATCTATATTTGTCTATTTAGGCACGCCACATACTTTCTATTTTTAAACGACTGGCTCATTTCACTCCAGGCACATTCACTTGGTATTCCCTTACATTCGCGCTAGCTAGACTTGGAAATTAGGAATTTATCAAGTCTAATTACCGGTAGCTTATTTCGTTGGTGGGGGGGGGGAAGCGTTTATGAAGCTGTGTCAAGTTTCATGCACTTGGAGCACGTTTCGTTCCTCCTGAGCTGATTGTGCTTGTTGACAGATAACACACCTTTCCCTATTTTTTCATTGCTACCGTTATGCTGGAGTATATTTTTATGTTTAGTAATTCACCTGTATTTTGTATTGTATACCGGATTTATTTTCGAAAAGTGACCAATCACGCTGGTAGGACACATAATCCTGTGGTGAAACCTCCATTGTTCCAATTGTATCTATGAAAGAGGAAAAGAAGTATGCATTCTATTTTTTCCTATGCTATTATTAATGCAATATTTGCCTGCTCTGTTCAATCCCTTAAATCTCTGATACAAATAACCTGCTTAATAAATAAATTCTCACATTATTCATTTATCCATTAAGTTTGAATGAAAGAGTGATTTTAATTTTTTGTTAGTATTTAACAAAACATGAAATTATCTACTTAAGTTTAGGGAAATGTCAGATACCGTTGATAGTAGTTGAACATTCATTGAACGAGCGTTAGCTAGTTCTCACTTTTGACTTAATGAAGGTCAAAGTCCTTGTTCGTCTGTTTGTATGTTCTACAATAACTTTAGAAAGAATTGATCAATCAGCTTCAAATTTTGAACACGTATTCTTGTTAAGTTCGTTGGACAATTGACTTTCTTCGTCCTTTTTCAGGATATAACAGATATAAAATTGAAAGTGCATAAGAAAAAATTTTTTTTTGATTTATCATTTAGTCAGCTATTGCATCCAATTACAACAGTTTTTTCATTTATTCACTCATAACATCAGCTGAGGCTATTTGGAAGCTATCACTCAGACAAACCTTCAAGCGCTGACACATGATTTCAGCTGGTTAATGTGCAACATAAATTTACAACTTTTACATCAACAAACTGATAATATATCAATGTATGGTTGAGATATCAATGTGCCATTCATTTTCTCTTGGAACTCTGTATCCAAATCATGTATTACATAAAATAAGTTTGGATTCATATGAAGGACAAAAATGTTGAAGCGACAGATTAAGTTTTGAAGAGTAATTTTTCATTTCAAATATGATCGATCCACAATGTCAAATTATTCTTGTAAAAGAAATATTTAGCTGTTTGTATAATTTTCACCAACTCTGTATAATTAAAAGTAACGGGTTTCAAAGATTACAATACAACAGTTCATGAGCGAGTTCTCCAACCCAGGGGGTCACTAATTTAAAATGGTGAAAAGTTGTAAAATGATGCTCAAATAATAATTATTATAGTTGTTACAAGCTGGATGTAATTCAAGAATAGTATATAGATGCTATATATACTATTCTTGGAAGTGATTATCATAGCTATCTTTCTTGTTGTTTGCAGTCATGATTGTTGACACAGTACATTTGAATATTGTATTTTTTTGCCTAATTCAAAATATCCGGAACTGTTAGTTCTAAATTGTTGTTAGAAGTGAGTAAAGATTTATTCTATTTGTAGATCCTGAAGTGAAGCAATTATGATTAACTGTTACATTTCAGGTTTAATTCAATCTTGTTTTCATGTAATGAGTTTTTATGTAACATCTCTAGCGACATTCTTTCTACCGTTGCTATGCAAATCCTTATTAGTAGGCTTATAAGTTCGTTTCCGCGTTCTAGTAATGAGATCTACAATTTGTATTTAGATCATCAATATAACAAATTCTCTAATAGTAATATATTGATCAATTATTAGTATGTTTAAATATGCTAGTTTAACTTTAAATATGTATCGTATCTTCATGGAACTTTATCAATAAGTTCTTCTATTACTGTTGTACAGTTTCTCAATAATAGCCTGAGGTTTGTAAGGCGTGTAGCCTCAGTGTAAATGTGAAGGGGTATTGGAAGTTAGAACTGTTTCATGAGAACCTGTGCTACTCAACATTGAATATTGAATATATGATGAGCACATGCACATGAGCACCATATTGTTATTATGTGTGAATAATACACTTCAATTTTATATTCTTCTAATTTGATCATAGGATTTGATTCTGAAAACTTACGGTACGGAACTATTGCTACTTTTGTAGCGACATAACAGAAAGGTTAACCCACAGTTTATCTAAAACCACAATAATTATGAAAGAACACTGATCAGTCGGATAAGAACAAGTTTTCCATCGTTAATTTTGCTAATAGTTAATTGTTGGACTTTGAACAAAGCCATTTATAATTTTGAACGGTTGCCAAAGTAATGTTATTTTGTAGCAATATTAGGCTACTGTATCATAGTTTCCATCCTTGAAAGGTTCAGCTTCATGCATCCTTATAGCAAAGGCAATTCGCTCAAAAGCATTATACATTTAATAATCTCTATTAGATTTTTTCGTCATACGAGATATTAAAGAGGTTATCAACATACATCATAAATATAAAAGAATTGCAATTACATAGATCATACTTGTAATAATTGATGTTAACTGTTTCTTTTAGATTTGAAACCGTTCTTATCAAAGAATTGGATTTGATTCATCAGTGAAACATGGAAGCCATGAAGCCACCCCCAGCAGGAGCAGACATCTGGTCTGTGCAGTAGTAACTCTTGTCTCGTTCTATAGGCTTAGTACATATTAGGTGTCATGTGAAATGGATTCCTCTTCGAGTGTGGCTTCAATGGTATTTCCAATTTCCCTCCTGAGAAATTTAATTAAGAAACTTTGAAGTTTTCTTCGTTTTCTTGCTGTAACAAAGATGGTTACAAATTTTCTCATGAGATATATACTATAGAATCGTGTATTTAATTAATTACTTTAGCATTCACAAATTGAATATGAACAGTATTTATCATGAAAGATATTTCACCCTCCAATGCTATGATAATGCTCCAAAAAAAGCCAAACATCCTTCAATAAATTCCCATAACTTTTCCATGTGCTACTTCAACTCCATAAATTTTGATACTTTGTCGCTTGGAGATAAAAACATGTTTTTTATCAGCTTTTATTTTACTTACCCACATGGCAACTTCCAAATTTTTGTCAAGTATATACGAGTATAATACGAGTTCTCATGATTTATTCTATAGAGTCTCAAGCACAAGGTAGAAGACAAGGACAACAATGAAATCTCAATTTTGTCATGCCCTTTGTTCCATAATATTTTTGAGATCCAGCTTTGTGTTTCTCCACTTGCTTTCGTCATGAAAATTCCGGTTCCATAATCGTGTGGTACACCATGGTTTTATTGAGGCAGTTGAAATAAAAAGTGTGATTCGATGACATGGACATTAGAGGGAAAGTAACAGATATGCTGCCGGAGTTGGGATCTCATTAAAGAAGCCGGACATACCTTCATAAACTCCTCAACTTCTTCGACAAACAAGGGAAAAACAGTACAATGAAGATGACAGTTGATTGGGCGGGGTGGTCCGGTAACATTGAATTTCTCCTGCGCCGGATGACGCAAAAGCGAAAACTGTCACGTATACAGACTTTAGTGAGATTTAAACATCAGCTTCTCTACTTACTTCGGAGAAATAATGTACTTCAATCAAAATGTTTTTGTACTACACTAGAATTAATGAAACTCATGTTTTCGAACCAATCCTCCTAAATAATAACAATAAGTTACTAAACTAAACTACATTTAAAATTGATGTGAACAATCATTTTTTGGGTAGGCAAATTCAATATTATGAGGTTTTCCATTCAGTAATTATTGTTTAATTTTCTAATTAATCACATTTACCAATCATAACTAATCATCCAATCTCTACTAATCTTTTATTTATTGAATGAATTAGCTAGTTATTTTGTTGATCAGTTTTTCGAGATGAAACTTGCTTATTCCTTGGTGCTACAACCCCAATCAATCTCCATTCTTCTCTGTCAGCAGCCTTCCTTCTCCATCCCCTGATAGCCGCATTCCTCAAGTCTTGTTTCACATCCTCCAGCCAGCGCTTGCGTGGACGTCCTCGTAGCCTCCATCCTCCATGGGTCCTCTCTAAAGAAAGATCTTCTTTACTGCTCTAGTGTCATTCATTCTTTCAACGTGACCTAACCAACTCATTCTTCTGAATTTTATTTCGAGATGAAATATGGCATATCGCATATTATTGGTACTTCACTTGTTTGTTCATCCATATTTCACCCGTATTTTGAATGAGAATCAAGATCTGTTTCATGCCATCATTGTATAATTATTAGAATCTTGAAAAATTGGTAACTTCCTTATCTTTTTTTATTGAAGATTCTCAAGACTTGCTTTCTCTGCAAACTCTTTCACTATCCTAGATGAGTTACATCTTGTACATACTTTGCATGCTAAATCCTTCATGCGTTGCATCAGTGAAATGTTATAGCTATTGATGTTGTACTAGGCATTTTTTCATAGAGTAGGAATAGGAACTGTAAAGCTCGCTGTTTACTGGCCTTGCAGAGCCGTCATTTTATGGAGTATTAAAGATTTTCCACATTTTCTATTGCCTTTATTTTCATTCGTCTCTGTATAGTCTCACAGAACCCTGACTAATTTCTAATTCGTAAAGTATAGTATCATATTGCTGCATGAGTTTTCAGAACAAATTGACCGATCACGCTTAATCAATCATACTCAACACTTCATAATAAAGAGAAATAAAACATTTCTCATGATGAGTTTCTCTGATCATTAATAAATCTGTAGAACTTTTCATAAGATGAGCTAATTGGCAGTAGGCTGAATTTATATCAATGATGAACTTATAAACTCATGAAGAAAGCTTCCAAAGGTCAGTCAACCAATCAAAATAGCGAAACGTTCTTATGAATGGAAAAAGTTTTTTCATTTTGTGTAATGTTCATTACCCTTATAAATTGTGTATCTTTTATAGTTGATAAATGAATGATTACGATGCTCAAATCACAGTTGAATAAATTACCAATACAATGGACGATTCTGTATTTTGCAATATTATATTATCAGTTGATTTTTACAATTCATTAACATTTTTATTGAAATGTGACATTTTATTATACCTGCCCAGAATGTTACGTTAGATCTTGATCAGTCAGATTTATTCTGTTTTGGTAGATGAATTTGGAACCCAACCTTTAAATAAGTTTGACAAAATCAAAAAAAGTTTTCACATAATTAGTAGCTTATATTATTAAAAGCTCATCACTTTTACTATTTTTGTGTACAGATTGCGGTATTGTACACTGTCTTCTTATTGGTGTTGAGTGTGAGTGAACTTATGGAAGGTATCATCAGAGATTAAATATTACTCACATTTTAGAATTCTGTGGTATCATGTACATAATTTTATGAAGGATTACAAGTCTCTTGCAATAAATCATCTATTTTTAGACGAAATTATGATTACAGGTTTTGTTGAGGGACAAGTTAACCTAACTTGGCTTCCATTAAGGACTTGGAAACTCTAATCTAGTCAATAGCAATTCCATTCAGTCGCCTGTGAGTGTTACATTGGAGCAGAACTGGTACCGGTAGCAGAGTATTGAGAAAGCTCAATTTTCCGGAATAGGGTCGAAATATTAACACGCATCTCCAGCAGGTCATTATTTTAATAAACGCGTCTCAGAGAGGAGAGGCTTATCTCACGTCAGATCCACATTTGCAATATGATGGCTTTGGTCACGTGATTTTAAAGACCATATAGTGCGATTCACTACAAACTGTCAGCATTCCTCCTCCTTTCAAACAATACCAGTTCAAATAATGCCGACAGTTTGAAGTGTACCCACCTAAAGTGACCCTCACGATCGCCTGCCTTGTTCATATGTATGTATTATGTATGTAGTAGAAGTAGGCCTCCTGATAGCTGCAAATATATTTGGAACAACTTAATCCTACTTTTTTCTATTTGCAGTCAATCGCGGATCATAATCCTCAGTAGTCGTTACCGTTCATGTCAATAATTGAACAAAAATGCGACCCTGATTGATGTTTTCTCTCTCAATGAAACTGTTGCTAAAATTGGCAAGTGACTTCCTATTGCAAAACCCATATGCTGTTAATTATAGCAACAGTGATTCTCTTCTGATATTAGCATAATTATAGGTTCCAATATTTTTGCATTCGCCAAACGGTTCCTGGGAGTGATGAATTTCGCATGTGACAGTGAGTCTTAGTACAGTATTTATTTTCATAACTTTAGTATGAAGATATGTATCATATGTGGCATTTGTTTTTCGCGGAAGAATACGTAGGTAAATGTCTAGGAAATACAGTTTAGTATATGGTATTAGCACTGGCAACAATCGAAAGGTTCAAATCTATGGTATTGGGTACAATTAATGCTTGATAAAGATATTGAAAAACAATTAGTATCTTCTAATTCAAATAGGTTTACATATTCCTTCAGGTCTTTTCACGTAGGCAGGCTAACAAATAGTTTCTAGTAATCCAAATAGGCTAAATCAAATGTATTAACTTTCACAATGTGTTCAAATTTTAGAATATGTAACGGATTTGTGTTGAATTTTACTAGTATTATGTTCAATGTGATGCATTATCAACACTTAATTCAAGATTGACTACTGAACATCAATATTGTAAATTATTTTACCGGTTACAGAGGTCAGATGTGATGAATAAATACATAATTACAAATTTCACATGATGAAATATAGCATGTAAATTAGGGATGGATAACTCATCAATTCATTACATGAATTATTACATTTGAGCTGGACAAGGTATTTAAACCACACTTTCTCTTATAATCTACCAAAGTTTGAGTGAATTCTTTACAATGAGTTTAAATTAATATTTTTGATTTTCACTATTCAACATATTATAATTTCCATCCATCTTTGTAGTCAAGTGTAGTTTATTTCTCAATATTCCTGTATTTACTTGTCATTTTCTAATAATACATTTTTTTATTTGTTTCAGGTAAGTTGACATTACTGATCTACTTTCATAGATTGTCGAGGTAACTTGTTACTTTCTACTTTGGTTGAATCTCAAGGTAGTATAAATATGTTGGCTTCACTATTTATTTAGATGACTTGACATTTTTAAAAATCCAAATTTATGAAATCTATAATCTATAAAAGGCTAGGTCCCGTCAGACTGAAATCACACCACAGCCCAAACTACTGAGCCTAAAAACTTGAAATTCTGCACAATTGTTTATGGTAGCCTCAAGACATCCACTAAGAAAGGATTTTCAGAAATTTGCCCCCCTGAGGGAGCTGGGGCCCCCCAAAAATTTTGTACTTTTTAACCGCTAATTGCACAGAAAAGTCACGAGGAACTTTTTTGTTCAGCTACGAAAAAAATGAGCTGTGTGCAGAAAAATTCCTATCAGGAGCATAGGGGGGTTCAGGAGAGGGCATTTTTCGAAAATTCTTATTTAAAATCACACTACAGCTCAGACTACTAATTGGCCTACAGACTTGAAACTTTGCACAAATATTCTTCAAACATGCTAGACGCGCACTAAGAACGGATTTTGAGATATTCTGCCTCTAAGGGTTTCAAAGGATGAAAAAGGATCCTATCAAGTAAGCTTATGAGCATGGTAAGGTGAACGCCATATGGAACTGAGATGATTGACACATGATATTCTAACATATGCTGTAATCTTTGGAAAGCTTAAAATAATCTTATCAATCAGCTGATCGAATTAATTTTTCATTGATCGAAAGCGCGAGCTTGCCACGTGTGTGTTCCATTGTTGTATGCTTGGCCAGTTCGGTTTGCGTCTTCTATCAGCTGTATATGGAGTCTCATACATTCTGATTAGAACAGAGCACATAGATTTTCTTTGGTTAGTAGTTTGTTGATAATTCTTTTTTCAAATTCAAATTTTATTGCCATCAAAAATCACATTGAACACTTTCTTAATAGAGAACAAGATTACAAAAACAAAATGTCAAACATATAGCCTACCTACATTTATTTTTAGCACGGCCAGAAAAAGACAAACTTGAGTACTAGCCGTGAGTTCATTCAATATAACTTATATTCTTTGATAATATTTTTTGAATAAAAGTACGAGTTGATGAGAGATGTGAGTACTTCCTTATATTTGATCCAAATGGTTATTTATATTGTAGTAGTCAGGGACACTGCAATCAAAAGTTTTTTATTCTGTAGCTAATAGATTTCATACGTATTTACTGTTCATAATGTATCTATCCAGTGTCCATAATGGAAGTGATTGAACTACTCTAAATTAATGGCTTACTGGCCCCTCATAGAATTTATAGTATTCCTGGTGATTGAGCCTGTATTTTTTCAGCGTTGACTATTAATAATGAAGCTGTATTTACATCTAGCTTACCCGGCAAACTTCATACCGTCAAAAAGTCAATGTATCTCATGTCACACTTGACTTTATTTGGTGAATCATAAAATTCATCTGACAATCAATATTCTCATTTACATCTCAATACGGACTTCCTATATTACGTGCTTAGTCATGCTGGCTTATACATGTACGGGATAGGAAAATTATGTTTAACGCATCATCACGTCTTAACTACTGGACTAATCAACTTGAAATTTTGCATATAGATTCTTAATCAACCAAGGATGGTTAAAGGCCTATTTTCAATTCTTCAAAATTTCATTACATCAAGTTTTAAAATGAATCGTTGCGGAGCACGGGTTCCTGCTAGTATTTCATAAATTTTGTTTACACTTTTCATGTGGAGATTTCGCAACTCTTGTTATTTCTAACAAATCGTTGCAATTTATTTTCTTTGTATTTTAACCCTAGACTTGTACCGTGTATTGATATTTCTCCTGCATTAGCCTATGATAGACCCTGGTAAATCAATTATAATAATAGAAAATATTAATTATTCTATTCCTCTATGATCTTACGCACAATAAAAACTACACGATAGAACAAATATGCATAAATCTCCTGATTCATATTATAATTCAGAGAGAATAAAATGATTGCATAAAAAATGAACTTCATGAGTGAAGATTGGTAGTTGTAGTTCTGTGTAGAGAGTTGTACCATCGACAGTATTCCTTATCTAAATAACCAAGAATGAAGCCATAGACAGGTATTATATTTGCTCATTTTCCTCTCCTCTTCCCCCGCAACCCATTTCCGTCCGATTGCCAGTCGTCCAGAAATAAACAAAACCAGAGAATGGCATTATGCACCGCCGACTTGTGCCGTTGCTTGACATGGATTTTGGACGCTAATTACCGTTAATTTGTCACTTATTCGAATGTGAAACTTGTTTATCGAAGCCTGAACAGCTTTGTCATTCCTGAGAATATCTGACAGACAAAATTCCTCAGAAAACTAGTATCAATAATGTTGCCTCCTATTCCAAATGACCAGCAAGGGTGTTGTGATCTAATATACCTGCCACTTGTCTGCCAGGTGATGGCCACGGGGAACAATGATATGCGAATTATATTTTTGCCAATTATCTCAATAAACTATTTTCAATAAACTATAAGTTTATATGATTTGTGTCTGATAAATGATTAAAATGAAAGGAATAGGATCAAACTAATTACCAGATCAGTAACATTTTATGGAAGTATAAGCTGTAAATTCAACCATCTACATTGATGGATTGTCGGATTAAATTTAATTAACGAAAAGTTCAGTCCCATTACTTCATTTAACATATTTTCTAAATTGGTATAATGAAATAATTTTCTTTTTCCGCATACATTTTTTTCTGTGGGTGATTCTCCCATGAGAGTTCTAGGCGTCTCCCTTCCAAAGGGAGTAGCAGGCACATGAAACTTAACTAATCTAATCAATAGCTGATCAGCGTGACCTCAGAGACAATCACTTCGTCAGGAATGATCAAATTCGGAATTGAAAATAATATGCTATTCAAGTATTATTCACTGCATGAATATGAGGTGATAGAAAACTGTTTGTCACTTTTATTTATATGTCAAAATAAACTAGCAGAAGTTCCAGAATTAGACTAAATTCACAGTTTTGAAAACCTTAAAAACATTTTACTAGCCTATTGAAAATATCAGCTGCAAAATCCATCAAAATAATTTTTTACTCACAATCTTGCTAATTCATTTAAATAGTGTAGCTGGTTCAATCAATCTATTAATTTCTTTGGTTTACATAGGATAGGTTCTATGTAGAAAAACCTTGATTTCTACTAAATTGATATCATTAGCCTTGCTGACCTTCACTGTTCATTGTCATTTAACTCAATCCTGTGCTATTCTCTTATCCTTTTTATAAAACTTCACTTTATACATTTTCAATTCCATAACGATAATTGCTTCAGTTCTCTCAATCAGATACATTGTAAGATATCTCAAACATACAGTTTTATCACCTCTGCTCAGATAATTTATGTGATTCTTGATTAGTTCCCATTATCAATGTAACATGGACTTACATAATCCAATAATAATTGTTCTTATATGCATTCATTGAACAATCTTGTAGAAATCTTTTGTTTCCCGTTTTTATCAAACAGGTGGCATCACATTTTTTCTATTGTAGTTACATAATTGTTGTACTGTAGTGTAATATTATTACTTCACTTTATTTAATATTATTACTTCACATTTGCACTAGACTTTGGATTGTACTTCACATACAATTGAGAGCTCTAATTTGACTCGGGTCAATGTCGATTTATCCAGAAAATCGAGCACATTTTTTAAATTGAGAGTGGAAACTCTTCAACGAAATACATTTTATACTTTTTACATGTAATTCAAAGTACGTTTCGTCTACTTCGTAAACAGGTTCTTCTGATAGCCTCGTCCCTCATAATTTCAATATGAACTAAGTCCGAATTAAACGTTGTTCATTGGCATGAAATACTTGGGCTTTATCCTTCCTTTCATAAAAAATAATAACTGATTCTTTTAACAACCACCATGATGATGAGGATTTTTTATAACCATCATTTACAGATTATGAGTAGCAAGTTCACGATAGAGAATATTTTGGGAACTGACCTGTGATCATAAAAAGCGAACGTTGGATAGATTTCCGCGTCGGATCAATAATTATTCGGTTGGAGGCGATTTTCAGATGTGATATTGAAGGCGGATGCGGCACGTTGCCTAGACCGGCATTAGCACACATTCTGTGCAAAAGAGAGACATACGATAGTGAAGAGAGAGAAAAGCGTGTGAAGAAAGAGAAAAAGTTGGAGGCTGCGGAGTCTGGTTGTATGGTTTTCTCAATGATCTTGTAAGCAGCGACTCTCTTGTGAGAGGAGGTACAGCTTCCGGAGCTCTACTTTTGCCACGCCAACTGGAACATTTCAAATCGCCAGCGATAACATCTCACCTATTCTATTTCTATTTTTACACAAATCGATTTAGTCTATCCTCAACCATGTCTTGATAATGATAGTCCCCTTCCCCTTACAGATGAAACGCACCGATACCCTACCACAAACTAGAAAAGAAAGTAGCTTCGACTTGTCCTAGCAAATACCTAATTTGATTGGCATTTTCATGTAGAAGCTACGAACGAGATGAATAAATTTATTAAACTACTTGTGTACTTTAATTATAATTTGCTAGTGTAGATTGTGGCTATTGATTAGATGAGAGTTGAGATTGCTATCGAGAACGAATCAATTGAAATCTGTTGAAAGAAGTTCGATGAGAAAGTTGTCCCACAGAAGTATTCGTTAATGAGATGTAGTAGCTTGGTAAAAAATTCACCTATCAGATTTCTATCCGTTCACAACATGAATTATTTCTGCAAATGATCTGGATTATTGATTTTTCTAGTCATAAAAATAGTAAGGAATAATAACTAGTGACCCCATGGGTTGGAGAACTCGCTCATGAACTGTTTTATTGTAATCTTTGAAACCACCAACTTTTAATTATTATACAGATTTAGTGAAAATTATGGAAACAGCTAATATTTCTTTCACAAGAATAATTTGACAGTAGGTTTCAATGGGGAACCTATTTGAAATAAAAATTTACTCTTCAAAAATTACTGTGTCACTTCGACATTTTGTCCCTCATATCAATCCAAATTCCTTTTTTTTCAATGAGAAGGTGGTCATGTGATAAATTATTTCAATACACAGTTCCAAGAGAAAATGAATGGCAAAAACTGTACATTGTTATCTTAAACCGTTTCAGTTTGTTGATGTATGATAAATCACAGCCATTTTTTTGTGCACTATCAATGTTATTTGGTATATCCTGAAAAAGTATGAAGGAGTCGGTAAATTATGTTGTCCAACGAACTTTATCTGTAAAAGGAGGTCGAAGAATATGATTGTGTTCAAAATTTGAAGCTGATTGATCGAATCTTTCAAAAGTTATAGTCGAACATACACACAGACTGACTACGACTTCAGTATTGAGTCAAAAGTAAAAACTCGCTAAAGCTCGTTCAATAAAATTCTATTGTAAGAAAAGAATAAATTTAAGAAATTATAAACCTCATAGGACATAATTAAAATGTATCACTATAGACCTGTATGTGTCACATGAGGATCATGAACAGATATCTTCAGAATGAGAAAAATTAATTTAATTTGATTCCAGAATTTTATTCCAGCTCATACGAATATGATAGTTTACTTCGAAATTACAAATGTACAGTTGCAGTTGGTGGTTCATTTGTACTGAACTACTATAATAATAATAATAATTCATCGTCACTGGCTGACAGTTGAGAGTATTATTGTAATGAAATAACATTAATAACACTATTGAAGTGTACTTTGAAATTTTAGTGGCCTGGTTTTCAGTCCCGCAATTCAGTCTGAATGATGTCCACTGAGGGACTAGGCATATACATGGATGCTTTCCATGTTTACCTAGCACATGCAGATGCAAATCTTTCAGATATCTATTAAGATATTTTAGGACTTCTCATGTATGGAATATATATTATTTAGAAATATACTATTAACATTATAAAAATAAGTAGCGAGGAAAAAGATTTTCATGGTTTTGTAAATCATCGTTGTTTCGTTTCACAAGTTTCTTTTGTGTGTTTACTTTATTTTCGAGTTGACGTTGAAATTGCTCGTTCTCCTGCAAAAATGCATGGTGGAAATAATCAATCTGTTGTGCAGGTGCGAAGCAGTATTGTTTTTGTGTCGGGTTTCGCCTCCTTCGTTGCCAAACTCTATTTGCCTGTTACTAATCAAAAGGATGCTGCAACAAGTTTTTGTATTCCATCTTCTTCCTCTGAATTATTCAGCTCAATGTATTTTCTCCTGCGACGGAACTAGAATATTGTTCTGTCATCTCCAGCAGATTTTTGCATTCTGTATAAGATTTCTACTTCCAGATTCTGCAAGATCCTGAGACCTGATTGTGAACATTTTTGTTGGATTTATTGGTCTAATTTCCTCATGAAGCTTTTCTTTCATGGATGAATCACTAAAAATTCTTTATTTTCTTTTACCATAAAATTAATATTTCTATAAAGTATCTTCCGAAATTGACCAGTCAACATTACGAGGTTATTATAGTGTGGTAATGGTATCACTCTTTTATATTATTGTTTCTCAGATGATATGCTGTGAAGATACTAAAAATTTCACTCACTTGAGCAATTTTATGTGATTATGACATAACGCTCATTATCGTACTTCACAGTATCTTTTCAAACACTTCAATGCTTTTTGGAATTAGTTCACGAAGCATAGCAAAGCTGTACTAACATTGGATTAGTATACAAAGGTCTATAATGAGCCGTTCTATTGCATGAAAAATGCACTTGCATAACTTCAAGATTTTTAGTAGACTCCAATTGGGGTTCTTTAATATTGATTATTATTCTCAGCACTCATCAGCCGGTGTTGTTATTCCAGGCTGAAGTCTAAATACCTCCCCTCTTCTGCCTTTTTACATTATTTCTGCATGTGGATTGAGATGATGATTTCTTTTGAGTGAGGTTCATGGTTGCGGCTTCCTGTTTGAGACGGATCAGATGCAGCGTCGACTAGGATGTGTACAGTTAAACGGAAACGACTAGAAACAGGATTGCGTTGTTGCTAGGAACAGGATTGCATTTTGGTCTGTGACAAGGTGGACGCGGGTCCATTCAGTTGTCTCCGCCGGCCGACAACCGGTGTGATGTGACGGCATCGCCGCAATCGGCTTATGTAGCAACCCCTATTTGGCAGTGCCTCATTCCCATTGACATCACCGCACTGCAACCTTGAACTAAGAGAGGATCTAGGTTATGGCAGTGAGTGAGGTTTCGAGGTCAGGGGTCAGGCGAATGTCTGTCTTCATCATGAATGGTGGCGTGGGGTGGTGGGGCTGAGGCACAAACCCTGCTCCAGCCTCATGCTCGGAAAGCAGGGCAAATCGATACGAGAGACACCAATTCTTGGTCCATTCCATTCTGCAAGAACCGCTCGCTCTGACTCGGCGTGTTCATTAATTTATGTTAGCATTCAACTGCCATGTAACTTTGTAGCGGCGGCGTTCGTTTGCGATTACATTCACTTGCCTTGAGTAATGTAGTAGCGCAACCACAGAGTACACAATGAGATTTTTATTTTCTTCTCTCTGAACGCAATGGTGCCATGAGGTGGGATTGCTCCTGGTTCGAGCAAAGTGATTTAAAAATACATTTTCAAATTAGAAACTTATTCTAATTTTCCTATGTTTAGTTGTGTTGAATCAGATTAGAAAAAATATCGTTCAATCTTCAATACCCTATGTAATTATCACTTGCAGATGTACATTCACTTATATCATATTTATAATGATTGGGAGAGAAAAACCTGTGAACCTAATTTACATCATTTTTCTACCAAATCTGTTACATGACAAAGTTCGAAACAGGGGCCCATGAGGGCATTCCACCAACAAAACGCCATACGAATTTACTTCTACTATAGAAGGTAGATCTTCATTTTTACATGAATCTACAAATTAGAGGAGCGAAATATGTGATAAATATGGTGTGATCGATATTTTTCATATCTGTGAAGATTAATCTCAATTATTTTAAAAAGCTTTTCATTTTAAAGAGAGCTTGTGCAAACTTCCTGTCATTAAGAAATGTGTTGTAACTTTACTCTAGTTACTAGTTACTCTAGATCATCTCCAATTCTGTAATTAATTACAATAAAGGTAAGCGATCAGTGATTCATGATGCTTCGACCGTCACGTCTATTTTGAGAAATTGTTTACTCCCAAATGAATTCCATTGCTGTAATAAAACCTTGTTTCATAACAGCATTGTTTTGGTATAATTTTTTAGTACAATGAAAAATAATGGAGTGTGAGAAGGCTTATCTCATCACTGGAAGTATTTGTTCTCAGTCAATTACACGTTGAAATCTATTTGTATCCTGTATTTTCAATTTTACCAGTTTTGCTGGCTTGTAATTCACTAGTATCCCCCTATCATTATTCTAATTATGATCATCGATGGAATATGGAAACAATTCTCTCAAATTGTTTGTATTACCTTCTTGTAATAACAATTTACTTGAGGAGAGATGAGATATTTCTTCGGGAATTTGCTCTTAATGTTGTTGACTCATCTATTATTAACTGAAGATTAGAATGCTGATGAAAAATGAATATTAATGGGGTTTTCCCTGTAAGTTATTGTTGCTACAGTATTTGATTTCTTTGGATTCACTTTGTTAGTTCTGTCGTCTCGTTGTACACTATTTGAAAGTTGAATCATTATTCTATTGCCTAATCTCATTCTTATTGAGTTTTAAGGAAAATGTTCCCCAACATATTCGTTGCCACGATTTACGTATAAAGATCGTCATCGGACGGACGGCACGCATCTGACGGATCGGACGATTAGATTTGATGTATTGTTTTCAATTGGAGTGTGCATACCTATATCCGCATCGTAAAGGTATGCGCACTCCAATTGAAAACAATGCATCAAATCTAATCGTCCGATGCGTGCCGTCCATCCGATGACGATCTGTGTGCGCCTACCAAGGGCAGCTTGCAGACAAAAAAATCTATTTTTGTTAATAATATCTGCATTTTGTCATCTATCGGTAGCTTCATTCTTCTACTTTAAATTGATGTATCATTTATGAGGATCCGAT
Source organism: Nilaparvata lugens (assembly GCF_014356525.2). Lineage (NCBI taxonomy): Eukaryota > Metazoa > Arthropoda > Insecta > Hemiptera > Delphacidae > Nilaparvata > Nilaparvata lugens. The sequence continues at coordinate 49,246,305 of NC_052505.1, read as the reverse complement.
CATCCACTGATATGAAAAGAATTATTTAATATCATGCTGCAACAGATTTTTCCATTCCATTTTCTCATTTTTTCACAGTCTATTTTTGTTAATTTTCCAGTATTACTCAACTTCTAACAAAATAATGTTAATGAATTACTCATATTATGTTCATGTTACCACACATGTTCTGCCTATAGAAGGCATCTGAATATAATATGTTAGTTTGTTACTTCATCTGTGTAAACTGTGGTAAACTTACATTGGTACGGTAGTGAAGAATAATTCAAGTTACGGTACATTGAAAAGTGGAAGTGTTTCTTAATTGTACATATATTTTATTTGGTATTCCTACACTTTATGGGTCTACAAAAATGCCTCGATCAAAAAGAATTTTCAAAAAGTGAAAAACATTTTTAAACCTAGAAGTTTTAACCCTACTCCTTCAACATTGGAAACTTCTCCACGTGTCAATGAAACGGCTTTACATATTTTTCTTCAAGTACCGGTACAATCCAAGTGCTTCAAATAAAAAGTTGAGCAAACACATTAAAGTATATGAACAATAAGAATTCAAACTTCAAACATGAAATTGTTGATGTACAATCAATAGTGCAACTAATAAATGACATTGCTGTTTGTAAACATTGTGGAGGCTGACTGGAACTTTCTCTTAGTAATAGAGTAAGCTTAGCATTTTCAATGAACTTACAGTGCTCACAAGACCAGTGCAATATCATAGTTTTCATGCCAAATTGTCCTAGTGAAAGATTAGAAAATAGAAGTAATAAGCTACATGGTGTAAATACTCTTTCTGTATATGCATGTAGATCTATTGGAGTAGGCCATGAGACTGCTGAGGTGTTTAGTGCTGTTATGAAATATGAACTTGCATATGCCTTCAAAGTTTGCCAGCTACAATAAATATTTGTTACCTGCAGTTGAAAATGTTTGCAATGATTCAATGGATGAAGCTGCCAAATTGGCTATTGAGGATAATGATGGTGATAATTGTATTGCTGCAGCATTTGATGGTAGCTGGCAACGCCGTGGCTTTTCATCACTGAATGGGTGGGTAGTTACTGTAAACAGTATCACCACTGGTCAAGTTGTTGATGCTGTAGTTTTATCTAATTTTTGTATATGCAAAGAAATATTTAAGAATATACATGAAAATAATTGCATTGCAAATTATAGGAGAACCATTGGGGGCATGAAAGTTGTAGGAGTCTGACAAATCTTTGGAAGATAAGAGGCACTCTATAATATAAAATACAAGTATTATCTTGGTGTTGGTGACTCCCAAGGGGTTTTCTACTATATTCAAGGAACAACCATGTGGCCCAGGCTTGAATGTCAAAAAACTGTAGTGTGTGGGTCACGCTCAGAAATCTATGGGCTCACGTCTTGGACGATATAAAAAGAGCAATGCCAAGTTAATGCTGTCTGATGATGAGACGTGGAGGGCGTGGTAGCCTCACTGACTCGGTTAGAAATACGATTCAACTATACTATGGACTAGCAATCAGGAGAAATGCAAAAAACGGCGTTGCAGCAATGAAGAATGAAACAGGCGATTTGGTCAACATATTTTCATCTTGGTTCCACTGATGAGGCTCCATGTCATGGTTTATGTCCAACAGGTGAAGACACATCGTGTAAATTCAAGAATTCAATTGAAGAACGACCACCTATAAGCATAATGAACAGACTCATATTTCTCCTGTTGTGATCCAAGAAAAAGAACCCATTTTCTGAGATTTAGTCAATCCAGAACTGTTAGGCAAGTGCATTCATGGAGGAACCCAAAACTTGAGCGATCGCTGAACAATATTATTTAGTGCAGAATTCCAAAAAAGTATTTGTGAGACTGGACACATTCAAACTATGAGTCTATGATGCTATTGGACAGTGTAATAAGGGTAACATCACAAAGTATCAAACTCTTGGAGTAGACCCAGGCAGTTTATTTTGGTATTTATATTAAGGCATTCAATGAAATACATTGACAACCGGAGGATTCTTTAGCAGAAAAAGCAATAATTTAAAAAAATGCAGACAACAGAAGAGTTCACAAAGAATAAGATTGGAGGAGATTTTCGAGGAAGAAGAAGACCGATAACCCTTCTTATGCTCCAGGAAACTTCTGAATGTGAGTCAAATTCTTTCAAATTTTCAAAGCCCATTTTCTAAAAATATATATTTTTTTACTTTATGTACCTTTTTCTCAGGAACCCTTTGAGGTAGACGTCTAAAATTTTGTAAAGTACAGTACAACAGGAGTTATTTTCTGGTCTGCTTCCCATTAGAGAAAAATCTTTAAAGATTTTAATGAAATTGAATGGAAATTTCAACTTGTAAAAACTGATTCATAGACAATGAATTTGTTATCTGTTGTAAAATCCAGAACTTCCAATATCTTACGAACGATACCTGTATCATTAATCTCGTATCATGCTGAGGAAGTGATGAGTCAGCTCACATTCTTGAATGTTATCTTCCATTTCTCATTCAATTTTTTGCAATATTGATACAAGATGCTTGCTTCTTCCGTTGATAATAATATTCAAATATAGATTAATCATGAAGTTGATTGGAATAGTAAGATAATGATGCCATACATTTATCTTGTCATTCATTTTCTGAATCGCTTATCGCATGATATTTAATGAATAATTTAATTGAATTTTTCAATTCTTCAATATTAATTTCATTGAATAATTCCTTATATATATATTAAAATTAATTACAAAGAAAAAACATTAGATTAATAATTCAGACATTTTCGGTCGGTAGCTGTCTACGTTTAAAATATTCTTACTAACTCTTCTCTTAAAAATTGTAACCTCACATTACTATGTAAAGTACTATAATATGGTAGACTAAATAAGGTATATGCTGAAATCAGCATTTGATTTATAGAGTTTCATCAAACCTGTTTCTTTCCTGTTTAAATTCTTGTCACTTTTTCATATCAAACTGCTTCATAAAATATACTGTAAAATATTATATTTGAACATACAATGGAAGAATTCAGCTTGAAACTGATTTTGCTCTACTGAAATTCTTTGGCCCGTGCAATTATGGCTTTATTATTGATTCCTCATTCTTCTGCTACCTAAAATTCACGGTTTTTATTTCAGACTCAACTTTTTTGTACACTTCGCGCTCTAAATACACTTCCTAGTTTGTTCGAATATTCACTTTGAAATTGAGTATCTTCCAACATGGAAATACTGTACTGTACTCAAGTTCTGCACATCCCAATCACTGTATTCTTACATGACAGCTCTGTCCAATGATTCTGGTGAAAAATATTATATCCAATCAAAAAATAAATACATTATTATAATACATGGCTGACTTGATTTTGACTGATCCAAATTATACAAATTAACTTATTATTTGATAGATCGTATGGATTAATCTCATTTTGTAATTATGAAAGCCATAAGTTGAGCCTAATCAGAAGTCTGATACTGAATGTCAAGTTTAACACTTTTGGCAAACAGTACAAGGTTATTTGTCAGTGCTTTGTTCTGCAAAGATACATCCGTAAACATAACAATTATTGCAGTTGACAGCTTATCGCGACATCTTATTGTTTGATATTATATCATTATCATTATTAATTTTCGAAGAATTCTAATAATTGTCAGGCCATTGTAATTAAGCTATGAAAATCAAAATTTATAAATTACCTTCCATGGTTTGAAATAAACTCAACAAAACTGCCCAAATTGCATTTATCTCAAAATTTGTTTCAATTAGTACTCTTACTTCTCTGACACGATGATTAAATTTTAAAAAATCAGTCTGTCAGCTAATTAAAAATGCTTTAGAAATTATCGATTGGTTTGAAATTGAAGTTTAATGATTGATATTATATTGAATAATCAATCTCTCACAAAACAATTTGTATCTCTTTTGTTGAATATAGAGTATTTTCTTCACTAATTCAAATAATTGTGTAAGTGTAGGCTATGTTAATTGCTTCTAATTGCCTATTGTAGTTTTTAGTGGGACTCTGTTCTCAAATCGCCTTAATTTACTATCTTTACTGATAATTCAATATAATGATTATTGAAATATCATATAGCTTCAATCTTGAAAAAGCATTTGATAATTTCAAGATATTTTCCAGAAAATTTCAGGTTTTTTGAAATGATCATACATTATAATGTTTTTAACAATCCTCTTCTTAGATTCGAGGTAAGGTTCGAATTACTGTATTGTTTTTGTAACTACAATCTACAATGTTATAGGATAGGAAACTTAAAATAATTGTAATAGGGGTCAGAAGAAATTCATCTAAATATTATGACAAAATTAATCAAAATGAATTTAGTTTTTCTCATAACTGCAAACCACAAATCATGGTTTACAAACCGTGTCGAAACTATTTTTAGAAATAGAAATTGACTCGAAACTGCATATTAATACAAATTGCCTTGGAGCCTCTTATTCAGATGAGTAACTGAAATGAATAGAATTTTTAAAGAAATATGATAGGCCTACAAACTATTATGTATTATATCCGCTGGCGCCAGAGGCAGATTGTCCGTTTCTCAATCTTTTGTCATAATGGTGGGAGTTACCGGAGTATTCTTTCCTCAACTCTCACCCCAAACTATTCTCAACTATTCCTGCGAGTATGCAGTTCAGTTTACTATTCCCTTCAGACTTGTATGTAAAAACAATATGGACATGGATATAATATAGTAGATTTTGTACATATTTGTAAATAATTCAATAATAAAATATCAAATTTAGATTTCAAGGTAAAAAGAGTTTACCCATGTCAACCTTCTCAACTCTTGTGTAGAATTCTATTGGGAAAGATAATCTATTACTGAGAGAGTTGTAAATTAGTCGCGGGTCGCGGACATTGATCATCTTATCATCTTAACCCTTATGTGAAATTTTATTGGAAAAACTATAATTTTACATTAAATGATAGCAAAAGAAATGAATTCAAATTGCCGTAGGTGCGAGCAATAGTGTGTCTCCACCAGGCGCGAGCGGATGATTAGGATAATATCTATGTAATACAATAAATTTAGAATTGAGTTGGATCCGCAAATTTTGAAGAGTGATAGATAATGTTGATATTTGGAGAAGACGTTGTTTGCATTGCATTGGTTGCACTGCAGAAGGCACGAGCAAGGAAGAGATGTTGTAGCGGATTGGAGTGGGGTGGCCGGCCCCTCCCGTGAGCGCAGCACAAAGCCAGTTGGCCGAAGCAGCAGCAGCAGCAGCCAAGTAGTGAGTTGTGTGATATAGCAGCGAGTAGACGGACGGTATGCGATGGGAGCAGTGGTGTGGTGCGTTGGCGACGAGGGTCGCTGTGTGCCGCTGCGGCTCGACGCAATTCGCCTGTCAGGTGCGGTCACCCGGCCACACCTTGAGGCCGTCTCCGAGTTTATACGACTAGCGGTCAGCCATCGACTGGTGCTATCGCCGCATCCGCCCCGCGAGCCGTGTCGGACCTCCGACTCCGACACCAACCAACCAACTAGTGCTAGTTTTAGTATACAAATAAACGGTCTAAACAATAATAACTCAGAACAAGCTAATTTAATAAACAATAATAACTCAGAACAAGTTAATTTAAATAATATTAGTAATGAAGACAGTGAAACTAGTGATGTTGATAACAGTAGTGCTTCGTCAGTGGAGGCGGCGACTTGTGATGGAGGCGGCAGCAGCGCTAGTAGTGAAGCAAGCAGTGCCGCCCCTCAAAGACATTGGTGCTCCAAGAGTCAGGAGAAACGTATGCAGAGGCTGCGTGAGGCCTGGGCCAGGAACACACGAAAACTGAGCACCGGCTCCTCGTCCTATTGTGTTTTCGATTATCAATCGTGAGTTATCTTATATACTTAATCTCTAAATATAACCATACATTGCAAAATATTACCAATTGAGTTATAAAACATTGTAAATAAAATGTTTACTGGTATAGCCTACTAGAAATTTAGGAGCATCAGTGTGTTCGCTATGATCTGCTAAATATTGTTTCATAATTATATTAATGTAAAGTGTTGTCCAGGTGGAAAGATATCCAGATCTATTTTTGAAACTGATATTCAGTACAATATTTGCTTCAAGTGACACTTTTTCCCCTCTATGAACTGTTTATCACAATTCATCATTTGCTTCATTTCTACTATGGAAATAAAAACTAGGCTCTAGGAGAATGACAAATATGTAATTAATTCCGTATATTGGGAAAATCATAGCGAACACTCTGGCTCTTCTTATTTTCTAGTATAGGCCTACCAGTAAACATTTCCTTTAAAATGTTTTATATTTCAAGAAATTAATAACTCCCTCATGAAAATGACAAATTACATAATTCTACTTCATGAAACGTTACAAATATCATAACATTAATCAAATATCTCTTGGTGTTATGATCTAGAATGTTTTCTTCTTTTGCTTTCAATAACTGTTCATCTTCATGTATACTTAACCATGAATGTTATGGTTTCATTAAACGTTCACATTTATGTTCTCCCACTATTCATGACTTGTTGACTAGATTCTTGTGGATTACTCGAAGGAATTGTTTTTGCATTCATGCTCTTCCACTATTCACGACTTGTTTACTGGGTTTAAGTCGAAATTGTTTCGATTGCATAGTTTGAATCTTCCAATGTTGTCACTATAATCATTTGGAAAGTATGAAATCCACTTTCTTGCAATGAGTGAATATTACTGTTGCAGTATTGTGTATAATCAAATCCATGTTGGTAAAAGTTAGATCGGCTGTAAAAGTGGGACTGCCGAAGGGTATAGCTCCATTTATGTGCTCATTGTATATCTAAATTGTTTCGACTATCTATATAAATGGCCGTAATGATGAGTCATACTGAAACAATGTTTGAAATGTTATTGAGCTTGTTTTTGATTTGAATCTGATCATGCAGCACTATCTTAATCAAACAATACATTTTACAGCACTACTTTCACGCCGTAATTACTGCTGGAGAATCCCCAACATCATTGTAAAAAATATATTATTGGGCTCTTATCATGGTTAAATTATTTACAATGTCGTTACAAAAGTTTTTGAAAACTATCAACTCAATCCGTGAACTTTGAATACTATTGTTTTGTTTCCTCTGAGGAAAAGACTGGTCTGTCAATATTATTATTGTGTGAAATTTTTCCATTGTCGTCAAGTGACTACATTTAAAAAGTTACAGTCATAAATTATTGTGGCGTAAAAATCTATTTGTGTCTTTTAATTTGCATAATATAAAGACATGTCAAGTTTTGTCAAGTCAAGAATAGCCGTTATTGTAGAACTATAATATTCTAGAAATCTTGCAAGTGTACAATGCACTTTGCAAACTGATTGAACTATTCTAGATTATTGTAGCCGAGTCCACTACACTCTGCATATAAATGACTGCACCACAAACTTACTAGCCAAGTTAATTTATTACCTTAATTTCTATTCGTTTTTAAAGACCTTGTGTATGTAAATGAAGTGCATTCCGATGCTGTTTCTACTGTCCTACAGAATTCAACAGCTTCATAACTTACTATCTGTCGGTATTTTTCTGTTCCATGGAAAATTAATTTTCAGCTATCCAATCATTTTTATTAAACTTTACAACTGTAATTATAAGGAAAATATGGAACATCCTCAACAAATACAGTTCAACACAGTTTTCAAGATCACATAATCATAATAAGTTGTTTTACGGTTTTGTTCCATTGAATGCATAGGATGACTGCATACCATTTACACTGACAATATTCCTCTTGAATGTTCACTCCTGTGCTCCAGGAACCAGATTATCAAAGTCAGATACAACTGTTCCCAGATGGCTTCCTCTTCATGAAGCCATCCTCATCGGATTTTATAAATTTTCGCTTGGGATGGACAAGTACAAGGAATCAAACATTACAAGTTTTGGAATCAACAATTTACTAAAAAAAGGGCGGGTTTCCTAGGTTTGAGAAATGTTAACCGAAACTGGTTCACCAATCATAGATATATCATAGAAACCAATCTGAAAAATCAAACAGTCATCATCATCAATAATTGTCATTAGAATTCAGTACTTATTATATTTTTGAGGAACAAAATTAGTTTCAGATGTGAAAATAATTATGCTTATAACGTTTATTAAAGCGTTTAGTCAGCGTTGAGTACCAGAATGATAGCTGCTAAATAGTGGCCAAGTGATGAGTGGAAGTGGCGTTGGCTGAGTGCCTGCTCTTCAGGTTTCCGGCCATCCAACAACCTGGCCAGCGCCAGGCATCCAACAATGAAAGTTGTCGTGGGAAAAGTGTGCCCAACCACATTCAATTAATGTTAACTATATATTGGTAGCAAGTCACCGTGTTAGCATCCATGTATTCAATCTGCACACCTAATCGTGGCTGTCTGCCAAGTGCCGTTCATTGTTACATGAGCTTACGGCTAATAACAGCGGCGATGCTATGCTTCCCTTCCTTTGTACATTTTTTTTCAACTTCATATCAAAAGTCCTGTATATCCAAGTGAGATTCAATTCGATCTGTCAGCATATTTTGAATGGGATACGTTGCTATTTATAATTATAAGGAATGTTGACTGGATGGGCATATAAAGCGAAGAAGGTGGTGGACATTATTCTCGGCTTTCTAACATTTATTAGCTTGATTGTTATATTATTTACTTCAATAATTGATATGAAAACAATCTGTGCTGGAAATTAATCTGAATTGCACTACACATTACTGGTAATCCACATTGGACTTGTAGGCTCGGAGTATAGTAGCAGAGACAAACTTACGCTTATCCTTTCTCTATGATAGTAGTCTCCTCTCTGGATAGGACTGCCTGTAGGCTCCAGGCTGACTTGTGCTGTTAAACTACTGAATTTATTAAGTGTTCATGGTTGAATTTTCTTTGTATGCTTCACTCATAGAGGGATAAAAAATTGTTTGAAAATACATTCATTATTAAAATATCTCATTTAATCTCAATGATAGGACAGTTATTCTGATAAGCTTGATCACATTTGATTTTCTGAAATTTACTGTGTCGTATTATCTTATTGACAATTTGTTTTCGCTATTTTGTTGTTCTGTTTTGAGGAACGAACATCAATTTTGACTCATGTTGATGCAGATTGGCTCTTCGATTAGTTTTCAACAATCAATTTATGTGCAATAGAGTGACAGTTCTATTATTAGAATGATCAACACTTTGCTACGTATAATGATTCTTGTCAAAAACTCTAATTTCTCATAGCTCATTGATTCCTGTGATTCTGTATTTTTTAATATAAAATCTATATTCGACCTCTAATCTTAGAATATTTAATTATCATATAGTCTCTTTATGAGCAATGACATCATACTCTGAATCATTAGCTTACGTCTACTTATATCTTGACATGAGCATGCAAAATATGGCCAGTTATCCTTGTTCCGTACAGATTCCATATCATCGGAACTACGCATTCTATAGAAATTGGTTTTGGGAAAGTCCCAGGTACCAGCAGTACCAGATGAACTGGGAGAAATTCTGCAAAATAACAAACGAATAGGCTCTGCTACATCCTTGGCCCAGTGAAGATTGAGGATAGTAAGCCCACAGTCCCCATAGATTCTTATTATTCATTGTTTTGTGGAACAGTGTGATTCTCCCTTTTCTCGGTATTGTGTCGGCAAATAAGCTAGCTTACTCACGTTCAATTCGAATACAAGTCTCTTAGGTGCTAGATGCCATTACAACGATATTCTTCTCAAAACCGTGTTATTTTGTTTGTTTACTGAAGAAGCTGCTGAACTGAACCTCACAAACACAACTCTAAAAAAATGTAGCACTGCTGGTCTTTTCCATCCTATTCTAACAACAATGAATCAGACGAAAATTAGTGTAATCATGTTATTATTTCCTGTGTTATTATGGGTATTAATTTATTCTCATTGTCAATTTACTTCAATTTCCGATTACATGTTACTGCTGGGAGAATCCTAGTCCAGTTGCGATATTTTCGAGGAATTGCTTTTCGAATCGCCTGGTTATAACTTCTTGCTGAAAAAAAGCTGGGTGCTGAATGAAATTACCTAATTTTTATTTTTTGCCAATTTTATTATGGCAACTTCATAAAATATTGGTCTAGTATAGAATGTAAATGTGAGAGTATAGAATTAATTACATTCCATACTCTGAGTATAGTATATGGAATATCATAATCTCAATCCATGATGAGTTTTTGTGCGATTCCAATCATTGTGGAATCTTCCCAAATTATTTTGGCGGTAAGCAGTGAAATTGTCTCCTTTCCAACATGATAAATCTGCAGAAGTGTCAGCGTTTATTCTCCATCGAATTTCTAGCTGAGCTTCTGGAAGGTCATTTTCCTTGTTGACCTTTTAAACACCTGTAATTTGAAATCGCATTCCAGTGCTTAATAAAAAGCTTATAGGATTCTATTTTCGGTGTTGGAGTTAGCCGATTACATCATGGAAGTTGGCGTCAAGAACCTGTCTTCTTGTTCTTGGTACCAACTTTTCTTAGGATCAGCTGTGGGATTTGCCCGAGCTGGTGAAGAATGAAGAGGTAGATAAATTGTGTAGTTGGGAGCCGAACCAATGGCTTGCGTCACTCGACTACATCTTGTTTCCAAGAAACCTCGTCTCGCCATCCAACCTCATGAAATATTGTTTGTAGTGAAAGGAAGACATGTACACATTTTTTCCACCCATGTGACAGAGGTGATTGCAGCAAATAGTGTGAAAAGTTTTTTATAGCATGTATTGCTGTTAAAAGATGCTGTGATTGATTAATAACAACATTAATGTACGGTACGCTTTAAATAGCCTAATAAAAATTACAAATACCGTTTCCCTCTATTAAATCAGTCATATCTGTTGCTGTCTTTATGTAATTGTAAGGTAATTAGGTGCACATAACCAATTTATGTATTTATTTGTCGGAATTAGCGGAAAATATTACATTTGAATCATATTTACATCATATTACATAACTTTACATCGGATGGTAGAAATAATTTTGAGTGAATATATGAGAATATATGATGATTTTGGCTTGTTAATGAGAAACCTAAAATAATATTCTGAGTGGAGAAAGCCTGCTATGAAGCTATTGGTGAGTAGGCCTATCAATGAAATTCCAATTCAGATTTTGTATTACACAGAATGACTCTACTATCATCATCACTGTAGGCTATTCTACAAGAGAATCTCCAGATTAATAGACATTTTACAATTTATCGTAAACTTTACAAATATGTTCAAGCATTAATCCAAACTCGCTGACGATCAAGTACCTGCTCCAGCAATTCGACTCCTTCTTTCGACTCATTCTGCAATTACAATTAGTCAAGATTTCTGAAGCTCAGGAGAATTTTAAAAATGACGTGAAATCATTCCTTTTTTCACGAAAATAGGAATATAGAATACTAATCAATTTCAATACCATTTTTTTGTGTTTTGGTTGAACGAAGATCCTAATTTTGTCTACAACTACAAGGAAACTGAAATTCTGAACATTCTTTTACATTTCACTGCCTCCATAATCACCTCAACCTGTCATCTTCAATAGAGAGATAATTGTTTGAACTAAATAGGTCCATTACGTTATAAACTTATGAATGAACTGTGTAGGATACGTCACTGCTAGAACATTCTATGATAATGACGCATTCATCATGAAAAATCTACGTCATAATTTTCTAACCGATGCAATCCGTGACTGAGGATTTGAAGGAAGTAACCTTGACTGGCCTTGATAGTATTCCAGCTCATACTTTCCTCTTACTGAAAAATAGATTCAATAACGAATTTTCCACAATTCACTACTATCGCACTTCTAGAACTCATGCTAATAGAGTTGAAACCACAAAGCCTAAACGTCTTCACTGGATCTGAAAAACAAAATTAACTGAAATCTTGAAGATAAATTCGCATGGAATATGAATATGCCGGTTGTTTTTCAATTTGTCTTTAAAATGAAAGTTGATTACAATTATTTTTCAAGTGTCTTCAAGTCCAAGAAATTATTTCATGTTTCCTATTCTTATTCACGTATCGTATTTGATTAGTTTGTTACCAAAATATTGTGGACTTTAAACAAGGAAAACCTTGCCTTGTAAATTGTTAACCATGAGGTGTAAGTTTCGATGGTTTCATTATCATGTCGGGTATTTGATGAATGTGATATGTGCATGTGTATTGAGAAGAATGAATGATAATGGGATTATAGTTCGGTAGTTTGAAGTACATCACTGCCTTTCAGCTAGACGTGTCCTCAAGCTGATATCATTCATGCAACAACATAAGAACCAAGAGCACTGCTCTCATCTCATATGTGTGATTAGGATTTTCTGCATGTGAGGACACCACTGGATCATTTTATGGTGCAGAGTGCAGATGATATTGACTGGGTTGGACAAATTTGAACCTAATTTCACATGAAAAAATCAAGATTATTCTATGAATTTTAGTTTTATATTCCGATAAGGCCCGAGACACCAATAAATTGTACAAAATTATTCTTATGGCACCAAAAAAGGCCTCTGGTTTGGGGAAAATCCGTTCTTGCCAGTTTTATAGTGCCTTGCTGATATTTATTATCCTTGAAAAATCTACATAGACTAATACGGATAAAAAACTATCCATCTTTGCCTATTTTTGTTCAATCAATTTTTCCTACGATTCCGTTGAAATAAAATTTATAATTTAAATTTATCATAAATATGATAAAGATTTAGGTGTGACATTGGCACTCAAATTTGTTTACTACTTCGTTCTTTGTTATATATAATTGGTAAAATTCAGTCGTGTCCCAGAATTTTTATTAATTATTATTGAATAACGTGATTAGAAATATTGACAGTTAAAATTTATGCGTGCCGTTTCTACAGTAGTAATTAAAGCTAGAACCGTGGAGGCACACTAAACTATTCTATCTGACTTCCTTTATATTGATATAAATTCAAATCATCTCTCTTCCCTGTTGAGGTAGTTTTTGCAAAATTGATTGTTTGATTGATAAATCAAGGTTTGTTGATGATTTTTTTGGTAGCAGTTGCTATGTCTACCGTTCATCGCACCTAACGGTATTCCCGCAAAATCAATAGGCAAATTACGATTTGGCAGATCACCAGAGAATTATGAAGATATTCAGTGCGAAACGGGTCTACTTACCATAGTGCAGCCTTGGATTCGCGAATCTATTTTGTAAGGTGTGGTTGAACAGTTTCGAGTTCCTGTTGTTGTATTCACTTGTTGAAACCCGTTGCTTGATTCTTAATTGCATTAGCTTCTTAGAATTCCAAGATATGTTGTTTCAAGATAATTTATTCAAAATATATATTTTTATTAGTATGATAATCATTGCTTACGATAATTTCTTATGTGCCAAATTTTAAATGGTCACCTAGGAACAGAACAAACTCTAGACTGTCCATCAATTATTTATTTTATAATCATTGGATCTATAATGAGCTGGTTGAACATTGTTGTATCAAATGTCACCACAAAATAGGTCAAATATCAGTAGAAACATTGTCATCATCCAATTCAATCAATCAAATTGTGTATTCTACAACAACTACTATAATTCTACTCATTCAATCATTTAGTCACTAAATTCTAGTGAATAAATTCATCTGAAAATATATATTATTTTGTTTGAATGCGTGATAATAATTTAATGGAAATTTATTTCACTTGTAAGAACTTCCACTCTTTGATAAAACAATAAACAAACGTGAAGTATTGAAGAGAGATAACAATTAAACATTTTTTTGGGATAACGAGTATCAATGGTATAGAAACAGTTGAGTTTACTAATATTGAATTCCTGACTGGCAGAGCGTTTAATTAGTTGCATGTTTTTCATAATATGTACATGTATAGTTTCAATCATCCATGATAAAAACTGTTTTGGTCATTAATAATCTCGTTATTTTAAAGTAGAAAGTTCTGTTCGTCTTCATGGTATCATTTCTCCTGTTTTGAATAATAACAGTGTTATTTTGCTGAAAATATTGCATTCTTGTTATAATCGATTTGTAGAAAGTAGGCTAGTATGTCCTGATCTTCTACTTCCTGAATTTTGAAAGAGGACTGTTCAGGTTGGGTTAACAAGTTGGCAAGTGAAACATCTTTTCTTCGCACAAGATGTATGACTGATTTCTGGTTTGAAAAGCTCAACAGAAATCGATAGTAACGCGTGCCACTTTCCCAATGTATGATTTTGAATGAATTTATTCAATAAACTCTTCCTTTCAACCGGTAGTTTTCAGTTGGAATGTAGACAGAAGTGAGCGTAGTTATTATTTGCGTTTTAAATTGCGTTATTTATTTGCGTTATTATTATTTCGCGTTTTAAACGCAAAATAAACATCGCAGGATAACTCAGCATTCCAGAATATAATTGTTTGATGAATTTGAGTGATTTTGTATTAATGAATAAATAAACAAAGAAATGCATTTTGTTGCTATCCAATCTCTTCGAAAACGAATTGATTTTTTGTCAATTACTTGACGCATGAGACCTATCAATATGGATTATATGATAAATCGTTGATACTGAGGATTTCTCAATATTGTTAAATGACTTTTTGTGTTTAGCAGGAAAACAATAGTTGATGGACAGCTGTCTGAAATTGACCTGCATTAGTCATCAGCATTAATGAGCATTGGCTGAGATTAAGTTATCTGTCAAATGCTAAGAAATTGTTTCAGACAATGGACTAGGATAGGGCATTGATCCTTGTGGAATAACTAATGTGGATCAGTACGATTGGTTCAGTAAAGAACCTCATAATATTCATCTTGTTACATAATTTTTTATCGTTCTTAAAAGTATATGGTAAGAAAATTGAATATTTAGATAGATATTCTACAATAATTACTGTTCTGTTGAGTATTTAAAGATGCACACAATTCACAATCACATCACAATTTATAACAAAACCAAAGCCTATCACTCATCCTATAGACATGAGTGAGTGTGAAAACATTCAAATTATTTCCCTTGCTCGCGTTTATTATTGATAGTACAATGACTGTACCCATCCCTTCTTTACATTTGATATTATCATGTTCAAAGTATTATAATATTGACGATTTGTTGAATAGTCAACAGGACAATATTGGCAATCCATTCTATCAGTGTCTTACATAGTTCATTATCTTTAAGTAAACATGTAAACCCTGTACCCGTAGCCTCTACAGCTCTACACATTTTTAAACATTGTAGCTCTACTCCCACATGAATTACTACACAGTACTACACGTAGTAGTCACACTACAATATAATATCGATATACACCAATGGTATTCTAAAAAGGTATCCTCCAATCCTAAGAGGCCTCAGAAGAGCAGCAAAAAATAAATTGTACTACTTGATCTGCCGGAAAGAAATGAAAGCTGCATTTATTACGGTATCGGCGCATGCGCAGGGTTGGGCCGAAAGAAAAATCATGTGATGTCCGCATGCAGTGCATCGAAAGGTATTTCAGATATAGAAGATACACATACTCACACACATGCACGCACGGACCGGTTTCGATTCTTCATCTGTAAGCTCGCGCTTAGGATTGAGAGGTCACTGGCCCCGGGCCAAGGTTAATCCCTAGTTCAAGGTCATGTTGTTTTTCTTTGCCCCTTCAAGAATCCCGTCTGGATGAGTGGAAAAAGCGGGAGAAATGCACATTTGCGCGCTCCTCTTGTTCCGGGCTCAGAGTCGTGATTCAGATGCGGCCATTGCTTCCTCACCTCATGCTTCTTCTTCTTCTTCTTCACATGTTCACATGAACTCGTGGAAAGGTAATAGGCCTTCATCGAGAATGTTTTTTTTCACTTCATTTGCACTAGTTTTGTATATTCTGTTGGTAGCTATCTCATATCTTTGAAGAAAAGAAACTACTAGTAGGTTGGAGATAAATTCTTTCAGGATCATTTCATGATCATCTCTTAGCTATAAGCAGATTGAGAACTTTGAAATTCAAATGTTCTACATTTATCATTTGCGGACTTTCACTGATATAATCCATAAAATTTCACTAATATAATAACATGATAACGTTGGCTATTTATACCTTTTTTATATTACACTTGAGCATGGAAAAATGAGTGGTCTTTAGCTGTACATATGCTTCCATGAATGATTTTTGTATGGATAGTTTGACAGAAATAAACTAATAGTCATCGAGATTGTACTCGAATCGCTGGTTTCTTCATTAGTTTGGTCTGGCTACTGAAGATGCTGAGTTTTTAAAGTGATTATCACCGTCACTCCTAGAAACCCATCATCTACTTACTGAAATTGTTCAAAATGAAATTGAAGAATACTGTCATTTAATATACCTTAATTCTACAAAATAATCTATAGTATGTATTGACATTTATATGTATACATTTAGACATTTGTATACAATGTAGACATTTATATATATATATAGAAACTATATAGTATGTATAAACATTTCGACAATCCATATTGAGATATATTCTTAACAAACAAGTGCAAGCATGTAATAGTCAGTTATGCATAGTCGCGTGTTGGCTCATGTAGTAAATTACATATTTGTGAACTAAAATAAGAAACTACGTAATACTCATGATATATTCAGTGTGGCCGCATTTCTCATTCAGTTCCTCGTTCGAGCAAGTTATATTAGGATTAGTACATTTTTGAGTTATTAAAAAATGTGACTACTAATTACGATGGTGACACCAGAATGTTTCTATTTTTGGAGCTCAAACAAGTTGGTGTTCGATTGTCACTTCCTGATCCACATTGTGGGCATTCTTCTTCAACTTTCACTATCAAAAAGTGAAATTCGTCTTTTCCGATTATTTGAGTAGTTTTAGCTGATTATCAAGCAGCTCACCATCTCAATCAATGAATCTTCAATGCTTCTCACTTTGAATTCTGTATTGCTATTCATATCCAACTTCCGTTTTGTACATTCAAATGGTACTGATGTATGGATAATAGCTCCATGTTTAATTAATATTTGCTTTTATCACGAATCAAATTAACAATTGCTCAGTTATCTGTCACAATAGTCACGCTGTGGGCATCATCTCATAGTATAACATATACTATGTTAATAGTATAATAGCATCTTTGTTGTATTGCTTAGTTATTAATAATGTAATTATTTTGTAATATTAGTAGGGTTAATACTACTAGGGCCTTTAATACTTCCTACTTGTTACTCGTGCACATTGTTATCATTTTAGTATCTTACATGAGTATCCATAGCCATGTTGTATTTTGGAAAAATAAAATCCATTCAATAGCAAGAGGTCAAAAAATACATTCTGTTATAAACCTGCATGAACTATTCCTCGAAAATTTGGGTTCATTAGTGGGATAGCTGAAATGTATTGTAAATTCTCTTCGCTTTGCTTTTTTCTTGTGGCAGCTGTTGTTACATAGGTCTTGATCCGATATACTTGTTTTCTTCGGCAGGAAAGCTCTGGAAAGTAATAAAGCATGATATTGAGTCAGCAGAGATTTGAAGGTGGTTGTGAGGGGTGAGGGGTGGGGTGCGGCGAAAGAAGTAGTTGTCGACAATGGACTCTCTCGAACGAGTTTCTAAAAATAGACGGGATAATAGCGACGGATAACCAATTTTGCTAGAAAAGGCGTAAAAAGTGCACTGTTCACTGTATAATGATGGAAGCAAGAGTTTATTTATAGCGCAGACTTGGTTCCGGGGCTGTGAAGGGGGTATGTGACACAGATTGTGTAGACCTGTGAGGAGCGAGCAGGTAAGGGGGCACTTGAGATGTATTAGGCTTTAGCTTTACCGTTAAAAGTAACGAAGCGCCTCGGAAAGGAAAGGAAGTGGCCGACCAGTGGCGACTGGAGGATACAATCAGCTGAGAGATGAGCAGAGCTGCCTCCAATTGCTGCCCTGCAGTCTTGACTGGTCTTGGCTCAGCTCTCTCCTCTATCATCAGTTGGCTGGCTGTTAATCCCACAAATAGATCCATTTTTCTGCCTCCATATTCATATTTGATGCCGACGGGTGAAGAAAGTTTTTATTCTGTCTGTACCTAGTTATTGAAAACCAGGTAAACATAATTATGTCAGAAGTAAAATAGATGATGAATGAAAGTTTCTTTGAACAGGAAATGCATAGTATAATTATTTGATTAGTAGTTTAATGGAATTTAGCACGAATTGAGAAACTTGCCCGGGTGAAGATAATAGTGAAAAGATCATTGAGGGATGATTAGATGGGTAAAATAAGTAACATCAAACGAAAAAATAGAAAGATTTCATGAGTGTCTTCACGAACAGTCAATGAATATTCAATTATTTAATAGATGATTATGTTAGAAGTTGGAACGTAAAATATGAACAGTACAAAAATAAGTAATAGTAGTTGAGCTTTAATGAAAAAAAATTCCAACTACATGATAGATCAGCAGAGTGATGTTTTCAGTCGTTTAAGGCCAAATTGGACTGTCATATTATATTGTGATGTGATATTGGATAAACTGTTTTGGTGGGTTCCGAGCCACTAGGAAGTAATTGCGAGTAGCTAACAACTGGAAGTTAGTGCTGCTGAATACGTTATTTCCTCGCAGTTATTGTATCGATGGAGTCAGTCTTGTACCTATGTAATTATATCTTATCAGAATTCTGTTGTGGTTTGTCCAGGTACGTGCATGCTGTAAACTCTATTAGCTTAAGAATGTTTGCCAACAATAAGTCTGATTGACACTGAATCGTACCGTTCGACTATAAAGATTTCTTTGTTGGAATGTTGGACTCTGAATTTTGGTAAACTTTATTCAATCGATGTTGATGTAGTGAATGTGCGTTTTGAGGTATTGATTAGACCTTTTGAAGAATATATTGTATAGAGAGATTTCTGTTAATCTTGAAGTCTGTAATCCAGTTTGATCTAGAATACCATCAAAGCTTCATAGAATTTTATTCTTGTATCGATTCTGTTCAATGTCAGAATCTTTCTCCACTTTCAAATTTGGAATATTAATACTTGAAACACGTGCAACAGTGAAAGGTTATACAGTTGCGCCAGTTGAATATGATTCATACAGTTGTGAGTGTAGAATACCAATGAAAAATTCTTATCTTGATAATGTCTCGGTGGCATGTGTATTGAAATTGGTAATGAGATTTTACACAGCTGCTTCTACTTTATTTCATTATACTGTAATATGATTCTTAAATTATTTTTCATTTTTTTCACAATGAAATTACTTATCAGGTTCGGTATTGAAGCTTTCGAACACTTTCAGGAATGAAAATGAAATACGTTGATGGATGAGAATACCCAGAATTGAATAACTATAAAAGTGGCGATTATACTACGTAATACTACAAACGTTTCACTCTCACTAAACTAATGATTCTTCATCAATGAGAATCCGATTCCCACAAGTTGATAAAATCATTTCCAATTCTCAAAATGAGTGAAATTCATTCTGGCTAAAACTTTTGAAACTTGAAAAGTGTTATAAACTTATAATGCCCTCATAGATATAGATAAACTAGATATCTCTCTTTAATAAAACAAGTTTCTAGATTGAATAAACTTGATAAACTTAATAGAATGATATTTCCAGATTATGCAAGACGTTATTTTTTTAATTATTCCTAAACATGCAGTAAATCCAGTATCTAGTGATGTGGTTCCAAATTGAGATGCTGGAACATAATGATTATTGTTTGAAACATCTAAATGAGTCTGCAAAATTAGTTTCTATTTATAGCTCTTCTGGGAAGCTAATCATGCATGAGATATTTCCCCATTCTAAACATCATCCACTGCCGGACTTACTAATAATTTTAGTCGTATTTTTGTTAGCTCATATGCACTTTCGACGTTTCGACGCCACTGAAATTACTATTTTATAGTTGTGAAAGTCTCTAATTATGTGTGATCAGTAAACTTGATGTACATGTAATCAATATTGACCGCAGTAGTCTATTAAACTGAATAATTTATAATGTATCTGAATTCCAATTTTTGCATAGTGAGTCTATTTTAGAAATTATCGATTATCACTACTGAGGTTCTAATACATAATAGATAGAATCTGAAATATAACTGAGTTTAGCTAATTTGACAGCTTGATTGTTTACTAGATCTAGAATAATTATCTTAGTTTATGAACTAACTGCTATGACTTATAATGTAGGCCTACGTCATTGATATCGGCATTTTTCTTCTATTTGGTTTGACTCATCACATTTACATATTCTTTCTGTATTGGCTCTACATGTTATTAAAGGTATTGTATGGCAGTGTGAGTGTGATTAGTTGATTTTTCGAGGCAACTGACCCAATTAAATTCCTTAATTGATAGGTTTAAATCGTTCAAAGCCAGAGAGAAAAGAATATATCATTTGTTCTATTCTCTCTGATTAAACCAACCAACCATGCTTGACCGAGCTGCTAGTTTGAATTTTTAAAATTTGAACGCCAACTTCAAGATAAAAGATTCTTGAAGTTAACAAAGTTTAATACAAAACTTAGTTTTGTTAATCGTGGTAGTTTTGTTAATTCAGTCAATTTGTAAGTGCTGTGCTGTATAGTAGGCGATATGTATACATTACTAAAATTAATTTCTCTTCTTCCAATCCACCACTTGATTTCCTTGAAACAAATGCTGCTGTCTACTGCTTGAACCAGTCGGATCGCGTTCAACCACTGAACACCGTTTGAAATTATGTTTTTCTATTTTTAATGACACCTGATTAGAAATTATAAAATTTGAATTTTATGATCGTGAATTTGCTAAGGGCAAGAGGTTGTGTGGAAATGATTAAAATTGTCACTTTTCCTCATTGCTCTGGTTATTCGGTAGTGCTGTAGTACTGCGATGTGGTGGCATGCATTAATAGTACAGCAACTCATGAAATGTTGGGTACAAATCAAGATTGTCCCACATTTCCCATCCTGAAATAAAATCGGCATGCAAAAGTTTGTTGGCTGCTGGGCAAATACTTCATACTATGTTATTATTTTAGTATGGCTTGTAAATGAGTGGTGTAGTTATGCATGTGATATAGCTGCTGTACGCAATGTAAAAGCAGAGTTGTTCTACACCTCTAATTGTAAAGTAGGTATACTTGATGCTGTTACTATAAATAACTAGTGTTTTCTTATATGCTGGGCTATATTTGTATGATTATTATTTTATGCGATGCCAATTAGTAACGAAGCGCCAGTGTGTCGCCTTTCACCATCACAGTTTGCTGCTCTTCTCTGAATGCCATCGTAAAAGCATATTTTAAAACAACCTCTCAAGATACCTTTAGAAATCCAACGTTATCCTTCTGTCTATCCTGTCACTGGACAATAGTTACGTCTGGCAGTGGCAGGTCACTGAACCTTATTGATAATGTTTTTGTTCTGAAACACTTCTAAAACTATTTTGGGTGGGTTTTCTGAAATATCTACTCGAGAAAAATATGAAACAGCGTATAGTGAATTTTGTGTACCACGATAACTTTTTGTCGATTCCGTATAGTAGCCTACTGTAGGCTCTGTGTCCTCTAAATCTTTTCTATCTTTCTTTGTTTCTCTCTGTTTCTTATTCTTGTTTAAATCCTAAAACCCTGAATAACGGTACCTGAATGTAATAGTTTCTGAATTGTTTCATTTTTCAACATTGAACAACAATACCATGAACTTATTCTTGTTGATTCTGTATTCAATTCTATCAATATGATACTTGAAATGGAATTATTCCATTTGATCATGAAATTTGTGCCTTTATCATTGTTCTTGATATCATCTTTCAATTAACAAAATGCCTTCCGCAGTCCTATGGTTGTCTATAATCTGCACTCAACAATATGATATGAGAGTGCATTGCAATAGATCAGCAAATAAAATAATGGATAAGCGATAACACAAACGTATGTTTACTTTGTCTATGATTGATGCACAACAACATTGTCAATGACTAATACAGTACTGTATATCCCTATTTCCTGATAATTCAAAGCTGTTCCAGTTTTAATTGATGTGAAATGTGCTCTCCCACATTTATTTTTAATGCATTAAGCTTCTCCAGCTTGTCTTTGACTGTGTTATGTATAAAAATCCTTCCGCTGACTATAAAACTGATGATGATTCCCACACGTTTATTTTGGTTGTAGCTATTCAAGTGGTTCAATGAGATGTTAACAATAAATTATAGGTAGGCCTATCTATCTGAAAAATCTTGTTGAACGTGTTTCAATTAGAAAACGCGAAGGCCGAAATTGTGTATCTTATTTTATGATCAATAAAAAAGCTTTCAATTTTCAATTGAAAGGAAATTTTATTACCCCCTCTACGGTGATGTCCTCTAAATGAGGACGTTCGTGTCATTGGATTTGACGACGCTAATCGGTCCTATGCCAATAATTGCCGGGTCTCCAGTCATAAGGAAGTAAGGTGGAAATGCGTCCGTCTTCATGAACACACATCCAACGTTCTTTATTGACGAATTAATATCATATATCTCATACCTTCTTCTCAACATTTATGATGAAATTTGTTTTTCAGAAGCACGTAGGATTAAGTTAATCTCCATACCTCAATTGTTTGGAGTTCGAACACTGATTATTTCACTTGTAGAGAAATAATATAAGCATTTCAAATTTCAAGGTTGTTCAAGAATCTGTCCAAGCTGTGAGTTGTAATAATTTTTTATTAATGATTAGGCTGTCGCAACAAATTGATTTTTTAATGGCAATCAAGTTTTATTGCATTCACAATTATATGAAATCTGTCATTTCTAACATTTGATTCCTTTCTGTGTTCCAGGTAAGTCATTGGCGTTTATATTCCTACCAATTCAGTTCTCAAATCAGGTAGTATAAAAACCATTAGTATTACATATTTCGTCAGTTTCACTCAGGAATATTTCATCATTTTCACTTATCATCATTTTTTTGTTTCACACATACAAATTTATGTTTTATAGTAAGTAGGCGGCTATATGCTTTTTAATAATATTGACTTGTAGTGGTGGATTTACAGTGGGTGACCGACCATATCCTCACTATTCCCTCCAAGCCTATAGGTTTTTTACTATTACTAGACTATTAATTATTTACTTTTCCTATTTTTCAAGACTGTCAAACTTTTATCAATGTAATTTGTCATATAAACTCCTGAACAATTTTCTAACTTTTCTCATTTGATAGATATTGTCTATAGCTCTTATGATAATCGTACGAAAACCATATGTAACCATACGAAAACCATAAAATTTTCCAACTTTTCTCATTTGGTAGATATTGTTTATAGCTCTTACGAATAACCATACATCAGCTTACGAAAATCATAGCTTAGTATAAAAAACACATTAATTGAAGAAAATTAATTCTGTACTGGAATTGTACAAATTTAGTTACTTTATTGTTGGTAAGGTTAATTATTTTGATTGCAAGCCCTAAATTGATTGTGAAGTGTGATTCAAATTGAAATGTCCAAATTTTTAGCCGCGGAGAAAGAGCCGACTCACCTATGTTGGCATGTTGGCAACACCTCCCCACAGTTTCAGTAGCGATTGCAACTTGCATTATGAAAGATTGGAACGATTCTTACGATTGGAGCGAATACAACATCGAGATTGAACTGAATGAATGGCTCACGTAATGAATTGTGTATCGTTCTTATGTAACGATTTAGAATATTAATGAAAGTTGGTGCATTGTTGCAATGAGCCAGGCTTTGTCTCAACACTGTGTGCCGGCTTACACATTTTTAACACAATAACCGGTCTCAAAACAAGTGATCAAACAGTTTCCAACACAATAATGACTAGGAAATGTGTGATGCGGCCTTATTCATTTACAATAGGGAGTTTTTAAATGTTGACAAAGATATCTTTCAAAGGTAACACTTGATTTCAAGATGTGACAATCTGATAAAAAAGTGTGAAATATTTTGAAGAAATGTAATTTGTATAGATGCCTAGAGTTCATCATGTTTCTGTTATTATTAGGTTGTGATTGGAAGCTATGTGTAAATAATAACTATTATATAATAATAATACGAATATTGCTATAATACAATTATTGTAATATCGTGTTAATTGGAAAGAGAAATAAATACGAGTTTTGCATGTCTTGGCTCCTCAAATAGCTTGTCAATCATATTTGTGTTTTCAAATGCTGAAATGAAATAATTCAGCATTAATAATTTATTGCCGTGTTTTTGTCATTGGCCCCAGGAATTAACAAAATATTATAATATGTTTCATAATGTAGCAAAAAATAAAAATAAAATAACTCTGAAACAGGAGCTATTAGTAGCATCATAAGATTTTTAATTAAATAGCACAAATTTAATTTATAAGCCCAATTATAATTATCATATTCATGATACTGGGACGCATATTAAAATATGAGACAATACTGGAATGCTACAGTACTAATCATAGGCGGCATACTCAAACATATTCACGTCAATCATTGTCATATGTTTATTAGCCACGTTTCCCTGCAACAACGCGACATGCCGCTATGTAAATTGTCCAAGTTCAGTGAATAAAAATACTTGGCAACTCCTAAATCAGATGGTCGCTCATGGGAATGTGATTATTAGTCAGAGGGTTGGTATGGACTTTTGCTAATTGTTTCTGTCGCTGAGGTAATGGACTGTTGTTGCAACCGATGACGACAAAAACAACGCCATAAATATGTGGTTGAGCCGTTGCTTTTGATACGCGGTGGAGAAGTAGAAAGCACAGCGTTGCTTGCTTCAACGTCGTAAACACTCCCTGACTGGTGTCAGGCAGGCTTCCAAGCTAATTGCAGCAAAGCATTCCAATAAGCTCTTGACTTGTTCTTTGTCACAATGAAACCGGCCCTCTCTTACACTTCATACAATTCTATTTGGATGTATAAAATGATAGAACTAGTTATATTTGACAGAAATATACTTCAAGACTAAATCATTGACCGAGCGAAGTGAGGTCTAAGATTCAAGTCGACGGTTTGGCATTTCTCTTAATGTTTAAATGATTGAATGTTTATATTTTTATATGTTGCGCATTTACGGCGAAACGCGGTAATAGATTTCCATGAAATTTGACAGGTAAGTTCCTTTTTGAAATGCGCGTTGACGTATATACAAGGTTTTTGGAAATTATGCATTTCAAAAATAATATAAAAGGAAAAAGGAGCCTCCTTCATACGCCAATATTACCGTAAAAATCAGACTATAGAATTATTCATCATGAATCAGCTGTCTAGTGGACTATAATACTACCCGTTCAAAAACATCGTACATCTTGAAAATGTATCTTTCCATCAACGTTAGTAGACAGTTGTCTACTTTGTCTACTTACTAACTTTGTCTTTTCATAAGCTGAGGCCATGATTCTAGTTTAGAGTTTGGAGTTATTGATGGAAAACATTTTTTTTTTCATTTTTAATCTGATGATCAAAATTGCAACAAATATTATTGAAAAGAAATTCATTTATAAAATCATGAAAAGTGAAAAATGAAGTATGGTAGTTTATTTTCTTCAACACGACAACACAGAATGTTCTCTGATGGGTTGATTGGATTGGCGTATCGCCAACACGACAACACAGAATGTTCTCTGATGGGTTGATTGGATTGGCGTATCGACGGCAGCCAGACCTGATAACAGCGCTCACACTCACATTCCGGGACGACACGTCACTGTACGATAGGACAGAAGGGTCGATGTCAAACGAGGCAAACGACAGAAGAGTCCTGCGACAGTCGAGACCAGCGACGGTAGGACTCTCTAATTTTTGTACAGGCCCGACAGTCGAGACCTGCGACATTCGACGCCAGCGACGGTAGAGGACTCCTGAAAAAGAGGCCCCAAATGTCGCCTGCTTTAGGCGACAGTTGAGGCCTCTCTAATTCATGTACAGCCCCGACAGTCGAGACCTGCGACGGTAGAGGACTCTTGAAAAAGAGGCCTCAAATGTCACCTGCGTTAGACGACAGTAGAGGACTCTTCAATTTTCGTACACTCCCGACAGTCGAGGCCTACGACTGTAGAGGACTGGAAAACCAGTCCTCTACTGTCGCAGGCCTCGAATGTCGTCGGTCTCGAATGTCGCGCCCCCGGACAGAAAGCTCTATGTTTATTAAGGATTTTTTCTAGAAATTTTAAATTGATAAATTATTCATTAATTTTTGAGAAAACATAACAACAGGTCAATGTAACTAACTGAGCGCGAGGTCTACTGTTCACAGAACTACTAGTTATAATTATTAAGGAACATTTTTCTTCGTTCAATGCTGATGTCTGAAAAGTTCTACATTTTGAACAAGAAATACTTTAGTTTAGTTTATAATACCTATGCTATGATTTCCAGGCACCTTTTCAGCAATACTACATATTACATTGGTTCACTAAACTTTTTCCACTAGAAGAAGCTTCAATCACGGAATAAACATACCACAACATGTATATAAACATAGTGCTTCTCTACTCTGTGCTTCAATGCTTTTAAATCATGCTTCTGTACATAGATTATTTTTGGCAAATAGTGTTTTCCTACTTTCTCTGCATAGAAAACATTTTGCATTCTTGTAGTTGACTGATAAGTCGACAGTATGCACCTGAATAAGAACTTGATGAAATATTACATCAAATCCAGAATCTAGGTTGGCTTATCCTTACGTCGTCAGTTCCTTATAATAAATTATAGCCTACTCCTAAAAGTCGTCGCATGTAGCACAGGAGTATTGTGCTATCACATCGTTGTGTGCTGGGATCAAATACGTTTCTGTTGTTCTGTTTTTTGTTTGTTTTAGTTTTGTTTTTTTAGTTTTCCGTATACCAAAAACAATGTGCTGTAATAAGTGTTTCACTCACAAAAATTCTATTCAACTCTAAACCATCATTAACTTCCTCCACTTAACCCAAATATGCAATATGCTCTAAATTATTTTATTTATCGCTGTTTCGGGTATACCCGGAAACAACGTTGCACTTCTAATTGCAGTTGAGAATCCAAGGTTCTCTAATCTCTTGGTGTATTTTTCTCATCAATGGTTACTATTTTACTACTGTCATACCATACAATAAAATTTATTTTACTTAATGTCAGATTTCAAGTTTTTTTTATGTATTTTTCCAGTCCATGTTTATTTGGCCTTCCTTTTATTCAAAATTAATTCATAAACTATTTTAGTAGCATTAGTTTTGTACCAGAGCCTATTTCAAGTATTAGTATAACTATTTAGAAACTAGTTTTCGGATAATAACTAGTTCATGGCTTTGTCCTTTATCGACATAACCTTAACTCGACCTTTCAGATTTTGCATGATACGGGGTCTACTATGTGCCATGAGAATATACAGAATAAAAATTCGTAATAAAATAGTTTTCAAAAAGGTTTATTCTTGAAGTTATAGTAACTTTTTATAAAAGAAAGTAATTCTAATTCCATCAGATTATTTGAAGAGGAAAAACCCTTTCACATTGAGATTAAAAGTCTGGACTTGAATCAGAACTTCCCTGTTTTCTATTAAAATTCTTGGTTCTTTTGTCACAAGGCAATAAGGAGAGGTCAGTGACTCAATCTGGCAAAATGCTGCAGGCTTTTTTTCTAAATCTGCGGATGCCCATGTATTAATTTGTCTATTTATTGGCAAAATTCCAGCTGTGGGAATTATTTAGACAGTTCTAACGAGTTGTTGCTGTGAAAAATAGTTTCTAGTAATTTGTATTAAAATTAGCGTTCAGTAGTGTTCACAATTTGTTACTGTATATTCACTTTATTTTCAAGTTATTGTACATGAACATACATTATATATTTCTTATCTTTATCTTGAATTAAAATTTTAATTGAAAATATTCTTTTCTCTTCATCCCTCCACATTAGCGCTTTATTGCGACAATGTAGAAAATTCCAGTTCCGTTCATCAAAATGCTCCTCGCAATCTCTTGACGTGGAAAGGTTAAATATTGTTATTGATTGGACTTGATGAAAAATCAATAATGATAATGTACTGTAACTTAATAGTAATTCATAGTAATTCATCTTTTCCCTCAGAACTGGATTCAATAGAATTGAATGAATTGAACAATATAGATGATAGCCAAGCTCAGAAGTACGGAAACTGATAGTGTTGCAGCAGCTGTTGTAGCTAATTTATTAGGTTGTCGCCTAGTTTCCCTGCATTGTTCCACTGACATACCTTAACCTTCTAGTACTGTTCTACTGTATTCTATTCACTCATTCTTCGGTGCTGCTAATAAGAGCAGTATGCAAAGTAGATAGTTGTTGCAACTAAGTAACGATTGAAAACGTGCTTTGCATACTAGAGACTGTGATTTTCGATGCTAATGAATTTAGGCCTACATGACATAATGCTAGTGGTACTTGATTTCGTTGAGTTATGTATACTCGTGAATACAGGTTTACATTCGGAGATCGATTGTTCTGGATTACTGACACTGTTAGAAAAATTATTCCGTAATTTTAGATGCTAATCATAACAGTAATACGACAAAAAATGCGTTATAACCAAAATGTTGAAGAAAACTTGACATTTTTTGTGTATTAGCCCAAGGAAAATGAACTTGATTATATTTTCATTGTACTAATCTTAGCATTAGTCCATGTGTTTCATGTAACAACAGAATTTAATTCAACTAAATTAAGCTACCTAAATATTCTCAATTCAAAACAGCCTATAAGTATTGGCTCATAGATTTTGCCTATTTTCCCCACTAGATTTCAAATGAGAATTGCAAGTGGTGCACTATCATAGTGATTTGGCAATGCCAGGCGGATTGAAAATCAAACCTACCATCGAAACATTGATAGACGCCATTTGCCATATTTATGAGAGTACTGTATTACCGCGATTTGAAATTTCAATTCAAAAGAAAATCTTCCTGTTGGCTTCCTTCACTTATTTATCCTAGATACTAACTACTACAGGAAGAGTTAGATCGATTGATCATAACAAAAAACAATTATCTTTAATCGGTTTAAATCTAATTAGAAATTCAACAGAAAAGTTTCCTTGCACGATGCATTAGATAAATAACACGTGTTCATGAGTGTGAAATTTTCTGTCATCGCCGTACCAAAACTGCAAAACTGTGTTGTATAAGATGTTCTTAGTGATCACTCACAAGCCTATTTCCTATTTCTATCATGATGAGTAACTATTGTTCGTGCCTGGTACAATTATAAATTAATGAAATACCTACAGGTTTCTTGCTTTAACGTTAAAGTGTTGAATTACACTTGTGTTAGCTCTTACATTATTCATATTTTACAATGATATAAATTATTTCATCCTTTTTTCAATCATTTAATTATAAATCCCGTTTTATTCATTTATTATGATATACAATCAACATGATTTTCAATCTTGTTTTGTTGTGTCTAGTCTTGCAATACACATAAAGTAGTAGTTTCCAGTTCGATGAAAAAGTTCTCTCAATAATATGTTAGTCTGCTCTTGGTCACAATATCTGGTAGGTGGGCACTAGTTAGAGCTCTGGTACTCTTTTCTCTATCAGAAGAGATTTTTATTGTAATATTTTTTAGTAATAATATGATTAGAATACGAAACATGCATTATTTATATTCAATAAAAACAGTTTCCAAAATAAAAATCTCAATTAACTACTTATATCAAGGTTTTCCTTAGTAAACTCTTACACGATGCATATTAGTGCAGAAACGTGATACGGTAACATATTTGAGACCTAATAAATGACATTGCTCTGGAGACTCGATTCAAAATGACATTCGAAATTTAGGATCCACTTGACCCTGTTATGGCATTATCAAGAGTGTGACCTGAGAACAAAAGATTTTCAAGAACAAAGTGTGTAGTCCAGTAGATGGTGGTGGCCCGAGTACAGTCACTGCACCGCCTAGGGTGCTGCGGTGCATTGAAGCCTTTTATAGGCCAGCATTACTTTACAAGCCCTCGCCAAGCCCAAGTCCTAATAACCTTCAAATTTATGAATGGCTTGTCAAGAATTTGAAAATTCCCTGTCAGTGGTAGCACTGTTTTAACTGGTTCTGTAATAATGAATGGCTTGCCAAGGTGAACCAGTCGTCAACTGGAGAGACAGAGTTGCCAACTCACTTTCTCTCATTTCACTCTCAAATATTCTCTCCCAGACCCAGACCCAATAACCGAGCTCCAAAACTCCATTATTTCCTCGTTAATCACAGTCTCAGGTGGAAAAACTTGAAATTCACCGTTCCAATGCATTTCCTCCCAACTAGGATTGAATGACCTAATTAGTGTGAAGAACCGCAGGTTTTTAGTGTGCTCAGGTTATTATATTAATGTGCACAACCATTTTTGATAATCTCTCAATGTCCCATGGGGAACAACTCAATAATATATTATTTGATAAAACTGATTATATTGTTGATTCAATTTTAATGTAAAATAAAATTAATCTCAATTATAATGGAGAGGTTTCACAACATCAATGATATGTGTTCTAATCATTTTATTTTATTTGCATGTAGGCCAGAATAGCGCACTAGTTTTAACATCATGGATGCCAAAAAGCGTTATTTCTAATCCATCGGTTTGCATTAAGGAATATTGTATCAATAGAGTACTGCTTAATTTTGTCGATATTAATAGCAATAGACCTGCTGGATCAAGTTAAATATAGAAATTGTTCTAATCTGAGAATATTCATTGTTTCAACAATGGTGTGCTTTTATTTCGTTGTAAGTTAATTTGGCATCTTTCACCACTATGCAGCATTATGTAGAGTACTGTCAAATTTCATTGTTATATGATTATTCCATAATTTTCACAATCAACAAGTAATATTTTACTCAATTAAAAGTACTTTATTTGAACTATATGAAGACAATTAGATATTTCACATTCCATATCATGTGGGAAGAAATAATGATCATTGTAAATGTACCTGTGTAAATGAATAAATATTGTTACATTATTGATGTGATATTTCAATTTTCCAGATGGTATTTTGGCAAAATAAAACGAATTGAAGCTGAAAAGAAACTGCTACTGCCAGAAAATGACCATGGAGCTTTCCTTATTCGTGACTCGGAAAGTCGCCGCAATGACTACTCACTTTCAGGTAACAGATCACTACTACACTGTTCTTCACTGTACTACACTAAATTGGTTTAGCAAAGATGCAAATTCAAAACTCTTGATGCTTTCGGTCAAAACTACTCTCAATCTTATTGAAACCAGCCTTCGACCCTGGACTGGAGTCCAGTCCAATTGAACTCAATTTAATTTTAAATGTTAACGTTTGCTTGTGACAATACTATATACTGTTGTTTTCAAATTATATTTCACTTTATCATGTTGTTCATTCGCATTTTAATGTTTCTCTGTGAAGAATTTACTCTAAATTTTTGGTTCAATGATTCATTTGTCCAGTAGCAGGTATATTTAACGGTCCCTTGAACTGCTATTGGGTCATTGTAATATGTCACTCATGGCCTGAGCAAGGCTAGTAGGTACTTGATAGGTACAGGTTATTAGTTTCTACTAGCCTTGGTGACTTCAGGCCGAATATTGGTGTTTGTGCTATAGCACCTCACATTTTCAATTATTATTGTCATGCTTTTTATCTCTTCATAAATTTATTTAGACTCAATTCCTCGTTTTATCTACTTTATAAAGTCAGCCATGAAGGATTATTGAAGTGTTTGTTCTTTCTCCTTGAACTTTTCTCAACTCAAATTATTCATGGTCTCTTCTATTTAAATTAAAATAAGGAGAGTGTATGAGAGAGAGAGAGAGAGAGAGAGAGAGAGAGAGTCAAACCGCAAACCGTATCATTTTAAGTATTTCAAAACTTTCATAGCATCATTTCCAAGTCACTTTTGCAAAATCAGAAGAAAATGAATGGGAATATTTATAAAAGCAAAAATTATTTTATTTCAGTGTGTGTTATAAGTTGGAAGCAGTGCTGTGGTACCTGACACCATGCATAACTTTGGAAGTTTGTGTTATCAGAAATGTTATTGCCCCAACTCTCCCCAACTGCTCTTGAAAACTGAGAAGAAAAACGTTTGAAAATAACATTTCTTTTCTTCTGAAAAACTAAGGGCAAAAATTTTTGCTCTTGTATTTCTATCGGTTTACTGTTTCATTAATTTTTCAGTAATGGACTCGCCCCATTTTCCTTTCTTGCATTCTATTTCTGTTCCCTGATTCAACCCTTCCCACTACCCGCCTATTACAAGGAAACCCAGCCGGCAAGATACTCTAATATATTCTCTCCAGTGCATCACACTATGTAGCCAATTGTTGTATTATTTTTTTCAATGTGTTTTTGTGTTGTTGAATTGAAAATATGATGATTCAAATGCTATTTAAACAATGAAGAATAATGTTGGTATTGTCGGTGTTTAGTGCGCGATGGCGACACAGTGAAGCATTATCGGATTCGACAATTGGACGAGGGAGGCTTCTTCATAGCGAGGAAGACGACTTTCCGCTCGCTGCAGGAGTTGGTAGAGCACTATGGCACTGACGCCGACGGTCTCTGTGTCAACCTCCGCAAGCCATGTGTTCAGGTTAGTCTCAACGTACGTTTCATCCAAATCATTTACTCAAATCATTTTCTATCTCTTTGTATTTTCTTCACTATCATATTATTCTACTCACTGTTACTTGATCCGTTTTCAATAAAGCTTGTAATTTTTTGTTGCGAATAAAGAGCATAACGTATTTCTTGATTTATCTTACTTTTTAATTGAAATTGTCATGTTTCGTGCTGGAATAGTGCAACAATCGGTTAAAGAATTCTATATTTAAATAAGATAACTCCTGATTGTTTGAGATGTGTGTGTATTTTGAGTAAGTTTAAGGCTTTAACAAAACAAACTTGAATTTGAAACTGATGAGATTGATAGCCCGAGTTAGCAATTTATGTATTACCTATGGAACCTAACTATCAATGTTTTTAGAATTAGCTTATAAGAGTAAACCTTGAAATTTTGATGTAGAATATTGATAGAGTTGGATAGAAATTGATTGTTTTGAGTTGAATTTAAATGTCAAGCGAAGAATTATGTGTGAAATAGAGCATTTAGTTTTTCTGGTAAATTGAAGTAGGCTTCTAGAAATTGGATTTTTTTATCCATTTTATCTTTTAATGATGAGTTAACAATGCCATTGAATTACTTCCACAATGATTTTTTATTTATAAATTTATGTGTTATGGTCTATATTTTTGTCTTGATGTGATATAGTAACAAGTTAATTCTAGTTCAAAGGATAATATTCTGGAGATTTTGAAATACTTGAAGACTTACAAGAGATTGATTAGCAATCTTTTCAATAATGACTAAATATTATACAGACTTTTGATTTTTAACAAATGGAACTGCAGTCAAACTAGTCAAAAACTTCATCGACAACATAATGTTTACATGTTTATCGAAAAATGAAATTAGAAAATAATTTTCTTATCGAAAAAATTCTGATAGAATTAGAATTATCATTTAATCATATTCATTCATTGAACATGTCATCTGTATAACATTGAAAACTTCCTCTGAAACCCAAAAAAACTATTTTCAAACTCTGAAACATATATTGTTATCTTATGTAGTAGTTTAAAATTAATAGGCACTGTACATGAATTTTAGATTGGTAAACTGGGGTTGGTTTAAGCAGCAGCAGCAGCTGTCAATAATGTTGACGCTGCTAACAATATTTTTCTAATGGAATGCTTTATTCGACTAGATGTTTCCGATTGTATGTTGTGTATTGTGGGCATTGGCTGATGTGCATCGTTTATTTGTTTTCTGTTGCTGCTTTGCCCTGTGGACATTTTGTTCGGTAAATGTCCTCTTCTAACCCATTAGTGTAGTCCACCCCTCGTTTGCAGCACTGTTTTTTGATCCCTCACGCACCTCTACTGCTGCAGGCCTCAAAAATCGTCCTTTTTAATAATATCATCATCATCATCATCATCATCATCATCTTGGATATACCACTTATAGAAAGTTTGTTATTGAATTTAGAAATTTTTATGAGATTTAAGTAAAGTATTTTGTACTGTATTTCGGACTTGTTCATCATTCATGTTCACCATAATTCCTATCAAATCAATCATGGATATTATACAATCAATCATAGAATTTCTCTATTAATAGTGTATTCAAAGGGGGAAAATCTAATTAAAAAAAGTTATTCATCAATAGGGTAAACAATTAGCCAATATTGAGAAATTAAACTTCATTCGGGTGCATAAGGTCCATAAGTAAGGTCATTGAGAATCGAGATAAAAACATGGATTATAATCGATTATTTATTCTAAAAAAAATTGTTTAAGAACCGAGTGTGTGAAGAAGCATGCCATACTTGTATCATAGTCTAAGAAACGAAATTCACTATGGATTTATCCTTTGAGTTGAATATGTTGGGGAGGTCTAATTGATTTGGGAGGGTTAGATCAAAGAATAGATCCAACTCAGTCTAATAAGTATATTTTTTTAGAAAAATTATATTGCGTCACAAAACCATTGAGATTCATAAGATCTTATGTAGTATTCAGAAAATCATTCTAGTTGAACATTATTAGTTATCTTATTTCATGAGACAGTATATTTGAAATATTAGTGACCATGACATTTGCTTCCCCTTTCGATTTTTTTAAAAAACGGTAATGCCTCGCTTATGATAATTGGGTGGATAGTTTTAGATGATTTAGCATACAATTAAATGAATATGGAGTTCAAGATGATTTATTTATAGTTTGATGACACGCAATATTTTTTTTTTAGTTTTATGTCATCAATTTTCTCCACTTGACAGGTTCTCATTTTCAATTGCCAAAAATTTAACAGTAATCAAATACTTAGCCTCTTCAAAAGATACTTTATTGTAGACATTCTCAATGTGAGGTAGGCCTATTACTACTTGGTAATCAATTTAAACCTGTAGTACTAAAACTCAGTTTCACATTTTATTATCTTGTGTGAAGCTCTGTAAATATGGCTTCAAATGACTAATTCTGTTGATAATTTTTTTCAAGAACTTATGAATAATTCATGACCAATACTAATAAAAGTATTTCTCACTATTATTTTCCTATTTATACAGTATAAAAGTATAGGATTTCATCGTAAACATAATTTTTCAGTACAATTCATTTTCCATGATTTGATATAAGAGGTGCTGGGTCCTGGGATTTGGTTGGTATTCAAATTGCTTTTCAAGTTGAACATATTGTACAATCAAAATAAATGTCTGAAATGATTTAATTTAAATTATTTTTAAAAGTCCGTTCAATAATACAGTAGGCCTAGTAGAAAGTAGAAATTAACATTTTATATCTATGTTACCAACATGCACTGCGTCATTAAGATCCTAAACATACGTTTCCATTCTGTGACTGGAGGTTTTCTTGTATCATTAGCTCTGTCAAGTGTCAATAGATGCATAAATTTGAGAAAGCTAAAAACTCAATCTCAGAGAGGTTGAACAATATTTAGGCTTTTAATTAGTGATATCAAACTCTTATTATTTATTATAGCACCAAATGGTGAGTCGCGGGAAAATCAATGTTACATCTGATGATAGATTAGAAAATACTCTTGAGCTGCGTTTACACCAAAGTTAATAACTTTATCCTTCTTATAGATTAATCCTATTAGATTAAACAAATTTATCATAAATATGATGAACATATGTGTTTGTTAAGTTCCTTTTAATCTTATAGAATCTATAAGGATTAAGTTATTAAAATTTTGTTAATGACTTTGGTGTAAACCCAGCTTTATGATAATATGTTTACAGTACTTCAGTACTGTACTTAGAATTCATTGCAGTCCAAAATTAGATTAAGTATCTTGAAAACATGTTCTAAAAAAATTATTCATTCTAAATATTAATTGTCTAAGGGTTGATCCACTTCAAAATAGTATAATTCACCTCAAACCAATAAATATTTTTTCTTTGGCATCACTGTAGAGATAAAACTTTGAACAAGAGAATTTCATTATTCTTAATTATTTCAATATATTGTTTTTATTCTTACTTTTGAAAATTCACAGATTGAGTGTGATCTCGATCTCTTCCTATATTTTATCATATTTTTATTACATGTTCAATTGAACAGGTTGAACTAAATTAGAAGATTGTGATCGATTAGTATACACTAGTATATCTTTTTACAGCCATTCGGAAAATATGCAGTGGTAAGTGGAATAGACCAGAATGGATAGTAAAGTCACACTAACTGTACATTACTGAACTAAAACAAATCGCACTAAATGGTTGAATAGAAACACTAGAATAATAATTGACAATTAGTTAATCCTAACAAATTTGAGTATTAACTGTAAAAAATATTGAACAGAAATTATATGCCATTTGGAAAAATAACATTCCCGTCTAGAACTAGTATAATGTTATTTAATTCATTAGATTAGCTCAGTAAAGTTTTTGTAGAACGTGGAAATATTCTCATATCTTTAAAAAGGAATCCATAATTTATTTTTCATTGCTAAGATTGCATTTTGCCAATCTGCTGTTGTACTATTATCCTTTCACATACTCAATGTAATGGAATTTTTCAATGTTTCAACTAAATTAAAGAACGTCAATAGAAATGGCTTTAAATAGAAACATGACATTCAAATTTAGTTCAGACTCATTATTCAAAACAATGAACTGTTTTTCTAGCACACAAAAATTCAGTTAATGTTGATGGCTTTTTCATAGGCGTATCATTTTAGTCTCGTTTCTGTAATTATTCCATTGATTTGCTCATCTCATCGCCTAAAACCGATCACAATGTCCATTCAAGCAGTCATACTGCATGTGGCTTCTTTCAATTAATACTAGGCACATAAAATAAGTGAACTAATAAAACTTGTAAATATGGTAGAACACTAATATCATTATTAAAAATAGAAAATGAAGAATTTATTTTTCTTATAACTCTGTAGTCAAACCCAAATAACAGCAGCAAATCACCCACAAATTATTGATGTAGCAGATTTCCTCGGTTGACAAACATTTTCACCCTCTTGTATATTGTATACCTTGGACTAGGAGTTAGACTGAAGGGATGCTATCAAAATTATTATTATTAAGAACATATTTGTAGTATTTCGATTTCATAGAAAGCACCCGTGTTCGTCCATATCAAGGCTTTATGAACTGGATTTTTTGATGATCTGAACATTTATAATTTCTCAATTACAAGTGGCCTCATAACATCGTTTTTGGTGTCTCAAACAACTGTGAAATGTTATAATCCGAAATTCTACAATAGCACTTTCAACAGTTGAGTTGATATGTTCTACTTTTGTGGTCTACGATTTTAATTCATAAATATTTATCTTGTGTAAAATCATATTTCGGATTATAAAATATATATTTTCCATTAGAGTGTTTAGGTTTTGCCTTGGCTTTCTCCTGACAGGTAAATTCATTATGCTGAGTCAATTCCTCTCCATTTCATCTTGCCATTTTCATCTTTTTTCAAGTTTCATTGATTTTTTTTCTATTTTGAGCTTGGATTTTATCCAGTTGAGAATTTGAATTATACATTTTATGTTTGTATATTTGCTAATTTTTTGGAACTGAATGTTGTAGGAATGAATTATTGTGTCATTTTAAAATAAAATTATGTATAATTTTAAGTGAAATTTTAGAATGCATGGTTGTAAGGTTAATTCATATATTAATAATGGTATTGCCAATTGTGAAATACTAGTATTCTTCATCCTTAGACTGCTCATTCATTGTAAATAATCAGAAGTATAATAATATGATAATTAGGCTTTACAATGCTATGCAAAGTTTTGCTCCAAGCTTCACATATTCTATGAGATTTCAATTTCTTTGCAAGGCTTGAAATGATTCACCAAACCTCACGACTTGATTAGATGAAAATGTATTGTTTGAAGATATTAGCTATTTATCCTGCAATCCATGAATAATTCAAATGTTTGGGCAATTATAATGTAACTTCAAAGATTTGAACCTCTTTCAAGGGATTCTATTTAGTAAATGGATTTTGAATAGTGAAGATCACCTCTTCAAAACCAATTTATTTTTCTGGTAAATAGCGGAACTATTTGCTTGTCTGTAAACTGCACTTTCCTCTACTCCCACTTTCAATTTACGATATTTCAAATAACTTTCACGTTTTAAAATTGTATCATTAATGAATTTTGGAACGAATTGCGGATTACATAACATATATCGTAAACTACTAGAGATTTGTAGGTTGGTGTCTTCTATCTGTGTAGCTAGTTATTGGTATTTTCCTTTTGTTGGAACTCCGCTATTTTCTGCGTTATTCCATGAATATACAACATCTCTGAATATTATATGAATATCCTAATCATTTTAAAATCTATAATTATCGAAATTTTAAATTATATGAATGATTGACAGAAAAATTAGAATATTTTCATGTTTTTGATCATCTCACTTTCCAGCTACGTATATGTTTTGTGATGGTCAACTGCGACGATCATTCCAGCATGCTTTTTCTAGTTCTATAGATGTTGAGCAGTGTGAATGCAATTTTTTTCCATCCAAAAACACTCTCATGTTGTTTACCTAATAATCTTGCATGTTGTAATGACTTTTAGTGTTATAATATTATTCTATCAGTATTTCTTTCATTTGCTCAAATACAAGTAATTATTTGAGTTTCTTTTACTCATTAAAAATAGAAATGTTATAATATAATGTTCTTTGATTGAGAATCATTTTCCCCGAGCTCCAACATTCATATTAAAATTTATTCTTCAAACGCATTACTCAGGTTTCATAATACAGTCAGAATATGCATTCACCGATTTTAACTAATATAATATTTGAATTATACTTTTTTTACGAAAAGATAGATCAGTAAATTACCATCCCAACTATAAATCCTTGACGCCTCAAGCTTTTGAAACTCACCCCTAATTTATTTCAAATTAATTTTTTCCTCTCAAGTTTTGATTCTGAAATAATGCTCGTCAAAAATAGTTGGCAGACGTCGTGAAGGCCATTGCTGTAAATTTATTAGCCTACTTAATATTTTCTCAAAATCATATTTTACCAAATTGCATTATTTTATGTTTGCATGTATCAAAATCTTCATATGAAAGATAATGCCTTCTCTAGATAGCTAGAATTGAAGTTACTTTTCATTGGTTAAGAAGATGCCCTACTCAGACTTATTCAAATTTATTTGGAAACAGTTCTCTATTTTCCTATGGAAATTGCCCGTTAATATGATGTTTGTTATAAAATATTATATGTATTAAATTTACTTTGCTTAAACCTGTTGAATGCGGTCCTAGTATATTGCAGGCTTTATTTTTGCTGCTTATTTTTTTCTATTGCGTTAGTGTATATTGAATTTAGTTAACTTGTAAATGAATTTTGCACTCATCTTTGTAAAGGCGCCAAAATTAATATTGATTGATTTGCAATAAATTGTTGTAGATCGAAAAGCCGGTTACAGGAGGTCTGTCTCACAGCACCAGGGACCAATGGGAGATTGATCGCTCCTCTTTGAAGTTTGTGCGCAAACTCGGTCACGGCCAGTTCGGTGAAGTCTGGGAGGGACTCTGGAACAACACTACTCCTGTTGCAATTAAAACTCTCAAACCTGGTAAGTTCGACATCACTTCAGGTGGTTTCAAAGTTACTGCGAAGTATCTAATCATACATTTCACAACCAAGCATGAACTATGCTGGTGGCCAACATATTATTGTACAAGAAATTGAAACGTAAGGTTGACAGATGGTTTTCAAAGATCTTACAAATTTGAAGATATCAATAAAACATATTAAATGCAAACAAATGCAATGCGATTGAAAGTTTTGAGCATAAACCGATTGTGCTTTTTCTGTAGTCTATATTATAATTGTACTTGATGTCATAGAAAAGTAAAAAGTGGAGATTTCTGTTGGTATAAGCAAAAACAAAATATGCTGCTACAGAGTATATTTGAAAATTCCATTTCAAAATGAAAGGATGCTGAAGACTATAGAATCATTCCAAAAGTTGACAAGAAGCCAGTGGCGGCTCGTCCTATGTGTTCAATGGTTTATTGAACCCCAGAATTGAATCAACTTCCTATAGAATGATGAATTTGCAACTCAAATAATTATATTTCTATTTTATACTCATGAAATTACATCACAACATTTTTCATCTACGTAAAATTAACGTCGATGTTTTGCGGCCGGTGCCGGAGTGGCTTGCTTGAAACAGCACCGAATGGCATGACGCGACGGGTGGTGGTGGAAAGCAGTGTTCATTCCCCAATCTGAACCCAAAAAACAGGGCTGGGCTAGGTAGTGGAACGGAGGAGGGGAATCGGTTTGCTAGCACGAATTTGGTTCACAATCCTGCCTGAACCAAGTTTCACGAGTTCATCCGAGAGTAGCTGAACCTAGCCGAGGCAAGTGAAGCATTCGGTAAACCTCGGAATGAATCGTGAGTATTCGTGATATGATACGGATTCAGTATCAGTGCCATCTTGAAGTTGCTCATAACCAATAAATTCAAATTTGGTGGCAGTAAACAGTAAAAAAGCGGTAAACAAGAAGTAGCCTAAGCGTGACAGTTTTGAGGATACACGGTACGGTTTCGGGTATACACCTTATACAGTTGTGATAGATTTCACTGCATTTTTCGTTATATAATTTTTTTTTGCATGTTGAAGAATATAGTAATTTCTAGTGTGTTTCGTGTATTCGTGAGTATTTCTAGTATGTCCATTTTCTTTTAGTGAGAGTGTGAATATAATTTATTGTTAGGTACCGTAACAGCATTTTGATGAAGAAATATGAATAAGGTTCATTATTTTTTAAAGACAAACATTATTAATATTGAGGATAGGTGTAAAATAAAAAATGATGGTAGACCAACTCCCGAAGTAAAAATCAAATAAGAAAAATATGATCAGGACAAAAAATCTATATTTGTAAAAATATGCTTAATCTTTGGGGGGGGGGGTAATTCCTTAAGGTGCGTACAGACTTTCGCTCTGCTCCGCAATCGAACGTCACTAGAGCAGATCGATTGATGATCGACCGGGGAGCAAGAGTGGAACGCGAGAAGAGCTAACATCTCCCGTAACGTTCATGATCGGAGCGAGGGCGGAGCGTGTTGGAGGCGCATATATCTGTACGCACCTTTGAAATTATTATTGATTACCTTTACACTTGATTATGCTCAATACTCTATATCCTCTTGACCTTTCTCCCCAATAGATCATGAGGTTGAACCCCCAAGCTAAAAGATCACGAGCCGCCACTGCAAGAAACATATTTGTAATAAATTAATTCTTACTTGCAATGCACTGCTACGTTTCATCATGACGAACTAGCTCTCATCATGATGAAGACGAAAACATATTTGTTGGCTTGCAGTTGTAAAGGAACAAGAAATTTAAAGTAGTATAATTTGAGGTGAAAGTCAATAATTAAATTTTACTCACTTTATTCAGTTTACATACTATCCTCTATTGAAGAAATCATTGAGAAAGAATTTTAATTTTGTTCACATTTGGATTTTTGAGAATTCTTGTATAATTTTTTCTTGGTGATTTAGTAACTTTTTATGAACTGTGAACTTCTTGCCATTTCTTCTATCTAGAAGACTTGCTATATTTTGTAATAAGAATTGGATAGCTTCCATACTCCCTATTTAGGGCTATATACAGATCAACCCAAAACTACTGAACAAGATGCAAATTTTAAGATTTCAAATAATTTCACAATATCAAGAAAGCAACAATGTTAAGTACAGTAGTGATCAGATTTTACTGTGATCAAAATGCACATACCTGACATACTCAATCTTTTCATACAAAAATCTCCTACTAAATTCAATAGGTACCGGTAATAGTTATGCCAAAAAATTTTTTTAGTTTTACTTGCATAGTTAGTGACTTATTTATATGTTACCAGGTACCATGGATCCAAAGGATTTCCTCGCTGAGGCACAAATAATGAAGAAATTACGGCATACAAAGTTGATTCAACTGTATGCTGTGTGTACAATGGAGGAGCCCATATACATCATAACCGAACTCATGAAAAACGGAAGTTTGCTTGACTATCTTCAAGGTAAGCTTCAGTTGCTTTTGCACTTTCCATATATTTCATGAGAAGATTAAGTCCACCAAACTTTTGAAAATTTGATTCAAGGTGACTGACTGATGGAAAAAGCTAGATTATTCTCAATATTTTGCTAATAACACTCTTTTGAAATAAAGTCAGTGATGTTAATATGATTTCATGAGTTATATGTAAGAGGTCAGTTTTAATCTCCCATAAGACATGTATAGGAAATGGAATCCGGTAAAGCATGACGTCATGCCAAATAGAAACGATCATAAAAAAGTGTGTGAACTACCGACGAACGTTCATAGCTGGCATCGAGCTGCATACAATCTTATCTCTGCAGGTCCTAACTGTTGACACATTTATAAGTCTTCTATCTTATTTTGATCGTTGAATGTAGCAATATACTCTAATTAAACTAAGTTAACGAAATGTCAATGACTGATTTATTTGCAGGCAAAGGAAGAGTTTTGAAATTACCACAGTTGATCGACATGGCAGCTCAGATAGCTGCAGGAATGGCCTACCTGGAGTCTCAGAACTACATCCATCGCGACCTGGCAGCTCGGAATGTCCTCGTTGGAGATGGAACCATCGTCAAAATAGCCGATTTCGGTTTGGCTAGGCTCATCAAGGTCAGTTGTAGTTTAGTAAGCTATCAACCTCTCTTTTTATTTAATCAAACTAGTTATGAAAGGAATAAATGTGAACTTTAACTTGGTTCTAGAGCTTATGATTCTTTCTAAAGCTCCATTTTGATCAACTGTGAATAGAGAAAATGAATAACATGCAAACAATTTTTTTATAATTCACTTTTGAATAATTACACATAATTCATGCTAAATTAAGTTTTCTATAAAACATAAGATAGTTTCTTTACATACATTACCTTCTTTATATAGTTTCTTGGACTTTTGACCTTAGTCCGACCGCTGTAAGAAGGGATCGGGAATAGCCTATTGATAGAATCTTATGTTATGAAACACAAACAGCCCTGTTCTTTCTCTCTTGCTATGACAGGAACATGAATGGATAGTCTGGATAATTAGGTAGAGGGTAGTTTTAGACTTCAGCCCATGAG
Source organism: Nilaparvata lugens (assembly GCF_014356525.2). Taxonomy (NCBI): domain Eukaryota; kingdom Metazoa; phylum Arthropoda; class Insecta; order Hemiptera; family Delphacidae; genus Nilaparvata; species Nilaparvata lugens. The sequence goes on along the minus strand of NC_052505.1, from coordinate 49,203,189 downwards.
CTGAAATTTGGAAGCAAGTAGAACAAGCCATTCTCTTGGGTCCCTTGTCGTTTTTTACAGCGGCCGAACTATTAATGGCAGTGTAGTACATTTAACTGAAAAATTAGCATTCAATTTTTTAAATAGATTGTTACTATAGTTCCTGGTTTTTTGTAGATGGCATTTTTAATCTCATTTCATGGCCTTTTTCAGTCGCAAAATACAGTCTTGCCAATGTTGAATATAAACTATTCACAATATTTTCTGAAAACGTGTATATTCACGTTAATTAATTTCTTATTTGTAAAATAACACCAAAGTACCATTTTTGAGATATTTTTAATATAAAATAACAAATTAAAAACAACTAGTTTTGATGCTTACATAATTTTCAAATTTCTGTTTCACATATATATTAACATTATATAATATCTAAAGTATTAGTTTGAAATTAGTTGCAGTTTTCCATTATTAATTGAAGCTTGTAGATTTGTAGCTTTAGAGACCCTAATCCGCTTATTCAATGTTTCCTGTGTTGAATTGAATTGAATTTATTTTTATTACATAATATCCAAAGTATTTATTCACAAAAATCAACGAAATAAGTAATGGCCAGAAACAGGTATAAAATCAATTCATAACTCATTTTTGACGGAATTTCTAATATATTTTTTATAAAACCACTTTTTGACTGTATTTGTAAAAGTGTGATTGTTGACTGGTTACAGGAGGATGAGTACGAGGCACGGGTCGGCGCCCGCTTCCCGATCAAGTGGACTGCGCCCGAGGCGGCCAACTACAGCAAGTTCTCCATCAAATCCGACGTCTGGTCGTTCGGCATCCTCCTCACCGAACTGGTTACCTACGGCCGCATACCTTATCCAGGTCAACTACATTATTTTCATTCACTTAATATCCTTAAAAGACCTATTGTTCCTATATTCTAGCCCTAGACTCCTTCTTCTGAAAATAGGATAACTTAATTATTCTTCCTCTTGTTCTTGTTATCGTTTTTTTTCTTGAGTTTCTAAAATTTTTATTCATTCATTTATCCAATGATGCATTAAACACAATTCATTTAAATGATTGGGGAAGGACCAACATGCACAGGCACAAAAGTGTTCCCTCCCCGAATTTAGATTCATACACTTGGACTAGTGTTATTTTTCATTCACTTTTTAATTTGATTCCAATTTTGAGTGAAAACACTTGAAAATAAGAAATTTTGCATGTAGATTGTTTAAAACTCAAATTGATTGACGAAATTACACTCACTAATCACTATTGATTTATGATGGTATGTAGATGAGCTAGTTCATCCGATAATGCGTCCTTTTTCATGTTCCGGCCCGAGACATCACCTTTTTGATGTTCTCTTGCCTCCAGTTCCCTAGGGAACGGATTATTGAGGTTCTACTGTGACTACATAGTGAATCATCCATTCCATTTTTCAACAGAACTGTGAAATCTAAAATATGAAATAATACGACTCCCTCCCTGAAATCGCCAATAGAATAATGAGTGCAAATAGAACTTACTTCCGTTACAAGCACATCTTCTGCTCAAGACTCCCGTAGCATTAAACTGAAACTCTATAGAACTCTTATCCGGCCTATTGCTACTTACGGATGTGAAGCATGGGCACTTCTCATGAATGACGTAAAAGCTCTCGGAGTCTTCGAACGATAAATTATCAGAAGAATATGGGGACCCATAAGAACAGCTGAAGGTTGGGTCATTCGAAGTAATGAAGAGATAAATAACATACTTGGAAAGGAAAATATAATACGTTTCATAAAGTCGCAACGGAAACACTGGCTTGGACATGTTGAGAGGATGAATAGAGAAAGGTTGCCAAAGGCCATATTGGAAGCAAGAATTGAAGGCACAAGAAGAAGAGGGAGACCAAGGAGAAGGTGGCTGGAAGATGTGGAGAGAGATCTGCGATTGTTGGGAATAAGGGGATGGAAGAGAGTTGCTGGTGATAGAGACAGATGGAAAGGAATTGTCATAGAAGCCAAGGTCCACATACGACTGTAGTGATAAAGGAAGAAGAAGACGACTCCCTCCCTTGTGAAAATTGCACCATAATCAGCATGCGCTGTCACCCTTCAGCTCTCCAGTTGAGCGTTTTGTCAACTACAATGAAAAATTTCCTGATTCGCTTTGTATATCTAATTTTTCAAACAGATTAAATTCTAAAATGATCAAATAATTAAAAATAATACAGTAACCTTCCAGCATATTATTATTTAAAATCAAAAACTCTTTTCTAATAAACTAATTTTTTTATATATATTTTGGATTGAAAATGTTGTTTGTTTTTTGAATTGTAAAATGTTCTTTTAATACATGATTAACCTAGATTTTTATTAGACGTGACAAGATGTTATATATGTTGATCAATAAAATCTATTCTATTCTACTGTATATCTATTTAGTATAAATTTGAAAAGGGACTGTTTTGGGCATAAGGGACAGTTGTTGTGACTTCTCATATACAAGTTTAATAATTATTGTATATGACTAATAAATAATCTTTCCTAACATAACCTCAACCTCTCCCTTACTTATCCGTTTGCTCTCTCCTCGTATAACACGTCTCGGATGCGTTGTGCGCATGCTCAGAATTCTCTCTGTCGAGGATGATTGTGTAGTAATGATTGATTTATGTTTTAGGAATGACGAACGCGGAAGTGCTGCACCAAGTGGAGCATGGCTACCGCATGCCTTGTCCGCCGAGCTGCCCGACTGCACTCTACGACATCATGCTCGAGTGCTGGCACAAGGACCCCATGAAGCGACCCACCTTCGAGACGCTGCAGTGGAAGCTCGAGGACTTCTTCACCCTGGAGGGCTCCGAGTACAAAGAGGCGTCCGCCTACTGAGAACACGCCCACCTCCCGAACTGGAATCGTCTGCGCATGCCCTTGCCGCCTCACTAAACCTAGTTTAGCCGAACAATCGGTTAGCGTCTTTTCATTCGTTTACTTTAGCTAGCTGATCAATTATATTCTTTTCATTCGTTAGTTAGCTGCAGTGGCGAAGCTACTAGTCTAGGAACACTAAAGCTTACGGCTTACTTCTTTCAGAGCTGTATAATTCATCAGATCATTACACTCATCCATTGTATAATTATCAAGAAATAAGCAATTATGCTAAAGGTTCAACAAATTAAAGATAAAATTCCGGAATTGAAAAAGGATTTGGTTTCATTATTGTTGAGTAAACCAAAGCAAACCGCCAAAACCGAGTTGTAGGTTAAGAAAAAGACACGAGCCACAAACCAACTGATTTATTTGAAATATTGAAATCTTCAAATTTTGAAAAGCATCGATGTTTGAAGTTGATTGCTTCGATGTCGACCGTTGGATACATCGAGATCTAGACATCGATACGGACGGAACTCGAACTATGAACACAGTTGTAGAGAGCTGCTGAGAGCCTAGACTCCAAGTCCTACTTCGTAGCTATGGTGCTACGTCACGTTGTCATAGCAACCATACAATACGCCACGCCCATTATGAATGAATTGAGAGTCTAATAAGTAAGAGACTCATCATGTTGAATGAATAGATAGCCAGTCGGCTCATCGGCTGTCGGCCAGACAGAGAGCCACAAAACAGTTTGGAAGGCGGTCTGGCCAGCTCTTATCCAAGTTTGCAATGAAATATATGCGTACTAATAGAAAATAATATAACCACATCAATCATAATTAATTTTGGGGAGTCTCAGACTCTTAGATTCCCCTTTAGCTTCGCCACTGGTTAGCTGATCAATTGGTTAGCGCCTTTTTTTTATTTGTTCACATCAGTTAGCTAACCTATTCAAGTTAGCACTTTGTGTTTCGTTTACATCACATCTTAAGGAGTCTGAAATCTGGTAGCTCAACTGAAAAAGGTCTGGTCGTGACCATTTCTAATTTAATACCGCAGTTTAAGGTCCGTATTAGACTATCAAATATTTTATAAAAAATAATTTTTACTGTATATAATATATAACATGTGAATGTTTGATGGTCTGATACCAGCTTTATTAAAGAACCGCTCATCAGATATTTGATGAACAATAGTTGAAAATCTTTTTAAAATTTTCTTCCAATATTCTATGAAATATTGAAATATTCATATGGGGTTCGAGAAATATTGTATATTGGGATTTCAAGGAGAATGGTAACGTTGCATAACTAGATAGGTTCTGACAACTCTTTACTCCTAGTTGAAACATTACCATCATGAACTACATCAAACACTAGTTCATGATGGAAATTGTTAAGTGAGTAAATTTGAAATAAATAGGTTGAAATAACCTAAATTCAATCAAAACCTTGATAAAATATTTCAATCTTGTAAAATATATCTGACATCTTATAGATATCTGGAGATCTTCGAATGCTCAACTTTAGTCTTTCATCAGTTGAGAGTGAGAGGGAGCATTATAACACCATTTTCTCTAAAAGAGAGAGTGAAAGCGTCATCTACTACTATCACTTGAAGGAGATAACTGTAGACTACACTGTAATAATAACAGTTATCTCTTACATTACTCTATTAATTGTCGATTGGCAAATCACCAATCTCAACCACATTAAATCATTAGTATTTTTTGACTATTAATAAATTGGTAATAATTACCAATTCAACTACTTAGTTAATTAATATTCAACTACTTAGTTGGTAAGTCACCAAAAAATGCATAAAATCACTGTATACTAATGTCTTTTATCGTTAAGATTTTACCCAAGTGTTCATTCTTCCAGGAAGTTCAAAGCGCTAGGTCTTTTATTTTTATTTTGTGCGCTACTTGTAAAACATAATACGATTTCAGACTCCATGACGCTATTACTTTTTTCATTTTTATTCTTCGGATTATTTTTAACTTACTTTCGGATTCTTATCTAAGTTACTATTTGACTTTTTCATTTATATTTCGGACATTCAACTAGAATATTGTATTTATATTTTCCTAGTTTCAATGAACGTGAACTATAATTGCATTTAATGTTTCCGTTGGTTGCCCTTCTACTGGTTCTTGGTTACTTCTAATTATTTGTGGCTTCAGTTGAGCTGAGATGATGTGGCATAAAGGACTTGACGAATTCGGGAAAGGTGGGAAACAAACAATGAACATTACGGTCTACCTAAAAAACTTTTACTAGATAACATAGATTACCTATTTGAATCGTATTTGATATAGTGTAATAGTTTTAAAAAATATCAGCATTTTATAATAATTGAATACTTCAATGAACAAGTTTGTCAGTTTCCTAAATATCTTCACTTAAAATAGGTAATGAAAAATTATTGTCCATATTGTTGCTTTATTGAATTTGGTCATTTTTGCTTGTAATAAGGTAATTAATTACCTCTCCAGCTGTGCTATTTGAAAATATTTTTGTTACTGCAATACTTCATCTTGAGTTGTTCTCTTATCCAAAACAACAAAAATTATTCTTTAATAATATTACAGTCAGTATATAAGAATTGGAGCAATATTTCACAAATACATTATCACAATTCGTAATATCATACAGTATAGTAAATTTAAATGGTGTAAATTGTATCTTATAAAATAATCAATTCTGCTTAATACATCAACATTTCATTATTCAGTTTTAAAGCCTCTGAGTTATTATATTTGTCAGCTAGTCATAAGAATTTTCTCAATGAAGGATTTAGTGAATTCTGTGATACACTATTCATGTTTGATAAATTTTTCAGTCGAATGAAATGAAAATCAGAATCACGTATCAGTTCAATTGCGTTAATATTATTTCAATCAAATAACAAATGTTAATGTATAATAAACTCACACACAGTACTCTTCATACAAGATGTTTTTTTATAGTTTTTCACAACTAATTGAATTGCAATTTCCACTTTGAATTACCCAAGTCACATGATGAATATGCTTTTAAAAATGGCTAGTAAATCCATAAGAATGTTTAATCGTTGAAGCCTATTAATCATGAATTACTGTAAATATATGAATAAAATTACATTAATGAAATAATTATTATACTAAGTTATCAGGAATTGGCAATGAAATAACTCTTGCAATTACATCAACAGAACAATTATTTTATATTATTCTCTCATAATATCAAGAAAATGTGATAAAATAATTAAATTTCCAAATAATATTGCATTTATAATTCAATGATTGGAATGATCCATATAACATCGCCTAGAACAAAAGTGTATTGTTTGTAGCACAGTTTTTATATTGTTTGTAATTATTGTAGATAAAATGAGAACTATTGTTCGAATAGCATTTAATACGCATGTCATTTCGCGAATTATGCATTTGATTTTCAGCCAATTTTCAACTGTATTTTTTTTTTTTTTAATATATAATTAAATATTTGGATTTCTAAGAAATTATTTTTGAACTCAGTTATGACATTGAAGTTCTTCAACAATTTGCTAAGAAGTTTCTTTCTTTTTTACTCATTGGTTCAATAATGATTTGAATGTCTTTCCTGAAAGTACAAAATGCAATTTAGTGCATTAGTAAATACAAATAAATGTGTAAAATGATGTTAAATAAATAAAAATTAATATTCTACTTATTCTCGACTCTCATCTAAAATCTTATCATAATTCGGAGCTTACATGCATGATAATGTAGATAACCTGAATGTATCCTATAAGTAGTCTTTTTTGAATAATAGTTGTGCAATTAGTTTGGTGGAATTCGTAAAAATTGGAGTGATTGCAGGCTTTTATATTCCAGTGTGGTCTCATTAGAAAAATTGCATAGTGTAAGTTCTAAAAATTTAATACATTGTTTGCGGAAAAATTTCGTGTATTTTTCTTAAAAGTGAACAGTGGCCTACATTTTCTCAATCACATATTCATTTTTATTTACCCAGAAAATCTTTTACGCACATTCAAGAAAGGATTAATGAAATATAATACGTCCGAACTTAATTAGAATTTATCATTTTTTTCAGTGACTGTCACAATATGTCAAATGTCAAAATATGAAATTGATTATATTTTTTTTAATGTGAGAATTTGATACCAGAGTCACTGAATACCATTAATAGCATGGTATATTTTCATTTTAAATAGATTTCCAGTCTCCTATCTCAAATTAAATACTTTGATCTTAATCATCAATTGTGACGATTTCCGTTAATCTTTTAAAAAATAATAGAGAACATTTAACATTAGTTCTCCTTTAGGCTACTGATTGATGAAATCGGTTTTACACACTTGTAAACATTATGTAAAATCTCCTTTTTTATTTTCTAAATTCAAATGTACCTAATTGATACAGCAAGAATAGGTTACTATTGTAAATACAAAAGTTGAGTAATATAGCTAGTTGACTTTTTCTGTTCAAGACTCTGTCAATAAAAGAACACAAACTGAATCAATTTTCTTGAAATTTTTAGTAAATTAAAGACTAGCAGTCTATTTTTTCATATAGTATATAAAATGCATATTAACTAATATATTATGTCAATATGTAATATCTATATACTTGCATATAGAATAAAATAAACTAATATAGCAGTCTATTCTAATAGACTGCTAATCTTAAATTTATTAAAAAATGTAATCGAATTAGTAATTGCGGTTTGTGATGGAATCCGAAATTGATAAATGAATATGTGTTCGTGTGCAAAAAACGCAAGTACTGAATGATTGATTGTTTGTGTATGTAGTAGTGTGGCTCAAGAATGTTAGTTTTGATTGCAACGCACAAAATAATTGAGTGTTTCATGAAAAGCAGATTTTAATAACTAAATTGTAATCATACTTTCAATCTATTTAGTATCTATTTATATAAATATTGTATTACTCCTTCTATAGAAGTGTTGATAAATTATGTGACTGGGCTCTAGTACAGTATTTTTATATGTATTCTGTATAGTTACATCACAATCTTGCAGAATTTTCAGATATATTATGCAAATCTCTAAAGCATTCTATTTAATTACTGTGTGCGGAAAATGAGTTTGACTCCTTTATTGCAATAATGTAATTTTTCTATAATTTCCAATATTGGCTTTTGAATTAGCATCGAAATAGTGTGAATCAACTACAGAGAAGTTTTATTTTTTTCTCTTAAAGCTCTGATCCTTGATGGCATAGCATTTATTCCTAAGTTGAATATTTATATATTTGTTTCATATTAGTTGATCGAATGCAAATTTATTTATTGATAGGTTGATATTTCACTGGATGTTTTATTACAAAATTTGAGTTACTTTATTGAAGATCATCCTGTACACTAGACATGCATTGCATAACTCGGGTCGCTAAGTGATAATAATACATGTCTACCTTTTGGAATAATTATAAAGCAATAACATTATTGACTTCATCCTTTTATAAATAAAGTGATGTGAACTATTTGTTAGTGTAATTTGTACCTTGGCTGAAATAATTATTTATTTTAAAGGTAGCCTACCTTATTTTCTATTTATTTTATCTCAGAAAGTTGTCTTATAACCACATCTACCAACTTTCTGTGATCATTCGTTTTTATATTAGAACAAAATACTTATTCAAATAAAACACGTTTATTGAGCTTAGATGAGAAGCATGTAAATTCTTTGTATAAAATATATTTTTATTAACTATATTGTCTGGCATTCATTAGTGTTATAGTTCATCATTCTTCGACTGATTATAATGTTGAAGAGATCATTGTAAATACGATTATACCTACCTAGCCTATATAATGAATAAATCTTTATTATGAAAATGAATTTTACGTATATATTAATTGTCTATCCTATCCTAGTTCTAGTGAAAAAGTTAATTTTCTAGTAAAAATAATATTGATACACTTAGGCCCGTATGCAGATTCTCGGTTTAAACGGAGAAATGTCAGCTGTTCGTTAAAACCCTGTAAGAAACATTATGATAAATGAAACTATATCTACAAGTAATGGACGGGACACACATAACAGCACCGAGCCCGCGCCGCTGTGCGGCCGAGTGTCGGACGTACTATGGCGAGTGAGAAAACAAATGCTTTCAAACGTGTAGGGACACATACTACCGCACCGCGTCAGCACCGTCACCGTGTTTGTCACCCGAGCCGTGCCCGCGCCGTCACCGACTAGTTCAGTCTCCTTTTTGACGGTGACGGTGCGGGCTCGTTTAACATAGAGAGTGAAAAACTTATTGAAGAGATACGGAATTTTCCAATTTTGTAGGATCAAAGTGATGGGAAATATGGTTGAACGGAAAAATAAATTAAACCAGAAGTAAAAGTAGAACCAAATAAGTTAAGCAAAGGGTATAATAGAAATAATATAATAAATAATGAAATAAAAAAAGTATAAAAGAAGGAACCCATGACTGTGTCTTGAATTTTAAATTTAAAACTAATTACGTGTAGATACAGAAGGCAGAACATAACAATTTTATTGCTGATATATATTTCGAAAACATGACTGATTGTGGTAATGTTATGCACTGAAATATATACCAGCACTATGATTCTCATCTTCTGTGTCTACAGGTAATTAGTTTAAAATTGAAAAATATAAATTTAAATAGGATGTAACAATAAGCTTTAATAGTGTTACATATTATTATTATTAAACAATAGTTTAACACATTCAGAAATCAGACCACACAGAACTGAGACAGTAGCACTACAGAACTGAGACACTGCTGCCGCACAGATATGTGTGTTCTACTACCATCACGTCGGCGCGGGCTCGGTGCGGTTATATGTGTCACGGCCTTAAACGTGGTTTAGCGTTAAATGTATTGTTAGCATATGGCCCTGAAAGGAAAACATACTATGTAAGAAGCCTAGACTAAAGCGTATAACAATCTAACAAGACAAATTCTAGTTTAGACAGGAACAAATTTGTGCTATTTTGTTCAAGTGTCAATAATTCTACACTTCATATAATTTTGAAAAAAAAAAAAATAATGGAGAGGGTCAAAACTTAGTGGAGCGGTGGAGGTAGCGGGTGGCGGAAACAGTTTATTATAGTGAGCTTCACGTTATCAAGTCAGCACCTGGTTAACATTGGTTTGCTTGGTGCAACCCAATGTACCTAGAATATACAAGGTAGTGGCCACGAAAAGATGCGCAGTAACAGATCCAAACCAGCTGGTCGGTGTGACGCCATTGGTGCTCTAAAAATCTATTCTTCCTATCTTTTCAATGTTAAATTGAGCAACTTTGTAAGTCTTTTTCTCAAAAAGTACATAAATTTCAAGTCCCATCGAAATTCCCTACGATTCATACAATATTTATCTTCAATATTTCTAGAAATTTAATACTTTTGGACGGCTGGATCTTTTAGAATGATCGATTTTTGTAAAAGCCTGCACATCGAATACCTATTGCTCTCTTATTGAAAATTAACATGCTTTCCCTGGCTCTTTTGTAATTCAATTACTCAATGCTAATGAATTTGATAAATCGATCTTTGAATAAGGAATTAAAAAGGTGAAAACATTGATTAAAGTTTAATATTATTTCTCTCAAAATCCTTGATATCTTGTCTGTGTAGCCTACTGTATATTACATAGAATCAGTAGAACATCTTGCCGGTTCAACATCTTTAATCCTTTAGGAGTGCACTCTTAATTCAGGAAGAAAAATGATAAACACATATCCACATACTTTAACCAGGCGATAGTTGTGTGTTACGGTCATATACAAAATTTATCTTTATTTTTCTCGAACAGCTTTGTAAGTCTTCTACAAAAGTACATAACTTTCAAGTCCCACCGACATCTACGATTTCTACAATATTTAACTTCATTTTTACTTTCCTTGCCCTACTACCGTAGGTAAGGAAAGTATTGCATTCCAAAAAAAATTAAGGTACCCCAATTTCAAGTTTTCTATACGTTTCAAGGTCCCCTGAGTCCAAAAACATGATTTTTGGGTATTGGCCTGTGTGTGTGTGTATGTCTGTGAACATGATAACTCCATTTCTAATTAACCGATTGACTTGAAATTTTAAACTTAAGGTCCTTTTACCATGAGGACCCGACAATAAGAAATTCAATAAAATTCAATTCAAGATGGCGGAAAAAATGGCGGATAATTACTAAAAAACAATGTTTTTCACGTTTTTCTAAAAAAACGGCTCTAAAGATTTTCTTCAAATTTATACCATGGATAGCAGCTATTCATAGGCCCTATCAACTGACATGAGTCTCATTTCTGGAAAAATTGCAGGAGCTCCGTAATATTCTTGAGAAAAATGGCGGATAATTACTGAAAAACCATGTTTTTCGCGGTTCTCTCGAAAACGGCTCTAACGATTTTCTTCAAATTTATATATACCATAGATAGATATTTATAAGCCCTATCAACTGACATGAGTCTCATTTCTGGGAAAATTGCAGGAGCTCCGTAATATTCTTGAGAAAAATGGCGGATGATTACTAAAAAACCATGTTTTTCACGGTTTTCTCTAAAACGGCTCCAAGGATTTTCTTCAAATTCATACCAGATAGCTACGGTATTTATAAGCCTTATCAACTGACATGAGTCTCATTTCTGGGAAAATTGCAGGAGCTCCGTAATATTCTTGAGAAAAATGGCGAATGGTTACTAAAAAACCATGCTTTTCACGATTTTCTCAAAAATGACGACCGATTTATTTCAAATTCATACCTTCTATACTTATTTATCAGCTCTATCAACTGGCATGAGTTTTTCCTGGGAAACTAATGGGGTCCACCCCATCCTTGAGAAATGGACTTTGTATATTCCTTCTCGTGCATGAGGTAGGTAGGTAGAGCAGTTCATAAAAAGAACACATACTTAGTCGAGATATTTCATCTGTAGAACAGCTGTTTTGACGACTTTTAAAAAAATCATCGAATTTCACAATTCACACAAAGGATAAAGTACTCTGAAAACAATTATATATACACATATACAGTAGTCTGATCGTAGTTTCAAATATATTGCCGCCAATCGTCATTATGTTATTCCCCTAAATTATTCTCGTTCAAGAATGAGACTTACAGTTTAATGACCAAGGAAAGTTGTGTGAGTGTACCAGACCAGATTTTTTTTTAGAAATTCACTTTTGAAATCTTAGAATGCTCGATAATGTGAGGGCATACCGGTTTGGAGATAGAGAACTATCATTTGATACTACGAGAAGAGATACTCTATAAGAAAGTAATAGATTTAATTTGGCAACATTTGAAAATATGAATGGCTTCAAAGGTTTCCTACTGGAGGCTTTTTATTCAAAGTTTTAATATCCCAACAATTATTAAAAAAAGGTACTGAACATATTTTTTCATGAATTGTTTACAGCAGATGAAATAAAAAATTCTATTGTACATTTCAAGATCATGTAATATTTTTATAATAAGGGGTTACCGAGATACATAGCTTTGAATATAGAAATTGGCCATTTCTTATGTATTGAATATGAATAAGTACCTACACTCACAATAAATTTTCTATTCTTGACCGAATTGACTGTTGATGCATGGTTTGAACCCTTGGCGAGCCGTGTGATCGATTTAATTTGTGATCGAATAATAATTATTAATAAGTGACAACTTTGTTCATATGGCAAGACACTCTGTATATGTATACTCTCACGCACACATTGATTTCATAAGAAGTTATTTATTTAAAAGTTATTATTTATTTATATGAGCTGTAAATTATGAACTTTTAGTTGAAGGAAAGCATAAGAACTTACCTTAAAGTTACTGCAAGCATCTCTTGTGGGAGAATACAATTCCTCATTACGGTATCCTGTCGCTGAATTTCACCTTTTATTTTGAAAAAAGTTCATCAAATGATGCCACAGACATCCTGGAGTAATAAAAACTTGTTCTGGTCATCCCTGAGCAGCAGAAATAGAGTATAAAATGCACCATGGAACAGTCTTTTTTCTACTATTGATGACCCAATGTTTCTGTTTCTGGTTTGCTTCTTCTTTCTCCTGTGGTGGAGCAGAGATATCGCAGCCAATTCTTCCGTCTTGACAGTGTCATTCTGAACAGCGACTGTCCTTCAGGAAGGAAATTTCATCCCAATATATATAATAATAATAATAATAGGAAATAATTGCCGCCGGGCCCGGCAAAAACGCCGGACGGCAGCTTCGCCGGCTGTCGTGTGTTCTGAATGCTAATTGCCACCGGGTCCGGCGAAAACGCCGGACGGCGATTTCGCCGGATCGTGTGTCCCTGCACTAAGTCTTCTTCTACAAAAGTACATAACTTTCAAGTCCCACCGACATCTACGATTTCTACAATATTTAACTTCATTTTTACTTTCCTTGCCCTACTACCGTAGGTAAGGAAAGTATTGCATTCCAAAAAAATTAAGGTACCCCAATTTCAAGTTTTCTATACGTTTCAAGGTCCCCTGAGTCCAAAAACATGATTTTTGGGTATTGGCCTGTGTGTGTGTGTGTGTATGTCTGTGAACATGATAACTCCATTTCTAATTAACCGATTAACTTGAAATTTTAAACTTAAGGTCCTTTTACCATGAGGACCCGACAATAAGAAATTCAATAAAATTCAATTCAAGATGGCGGAAAAAATGGCGGATAATTACTAAAAAACAATGTTTTTCACGTTTTCTAAAAAAAACGGCTCTAAAGATTTTCTTCAAATTTATACCATGGATAGCAGCTATTCATAGGCCCTATCAACTGACATGAGTCTCATTTCTGGAAAAATTGCAGGAGCTCTGTATATTCTTGAGAAAAATGGCGGATAATTACTGAAAAACCATGTTTTTCGCGGTTCTCTCGAAAACGGCTCTAACGATTTTCTTCAATTTATATATACCATAGATAGATATTTATAAGCCCTATCAACTGACATGAGTCTCATTTCTGGGAAAATTGCAGGAGCTCCGTAATATTCTTGAGAAAAATGGCGGATGATTACTAAAAAACCATGTTTTTCACGGTTTTCTCTAAAACGGCTCCAAGGATTTTCTTCAAATTCATACCAGATAGCTACGGTATTTATAAGCCTTATCAACTGACATGAGTCTCATTTCTGGGAAAATTGCAGGAGCTCCGTAATATTCTTGAGAAAAATGGCGAATGGTTACTAAAAAACCATGCTTTTCACGATTTTCTCAAAAATGACGACCGATTTATTTCAAATTCATACCTTCTATACTTATTTATCAGCTCTATCAACTGGCATGAGTTTTTCCTGGGAAACTAATGGGGTCCACCCCATCCTTGAGAAATGGACTTTGTATATTCCTTCTCGTGCATGAGGTAGGTAGGTAGAGCAGTTCATAAAAAGAACACATACTTAGTCGAGATATTTCATCTGTAGAACAGCTGTTTTGACGACTTTTAAAAAAATCATCGAATTTCACAATTCACACAAAGGATAAAGTACTCTGAAAACAATTATATATACACATATACAGTAGTCTGATCGTAGTTTCAAATATATTGCCGCCAATCGTCATTATGTTATTCCCCTAAATTATTCTCGTTCAAGAATGAGACTTACAGTTTAATGACCAAGGAAAGTTGTGTGAGTGTACCAGACCAGATTTTTTTTTAGAAATTCACTTTTGAAATCTTAGAATGCTCGATAATGTGAGGGCATACCGGTTTGGAGATAGAGAACTATCATTTGATACTACGAGAAGAGATACTCTATAAGGAAGTAATAGATTTAATTTGGCAACATTTGAAAATATGAATGGCTTCAAAGGTTTCCTACTGGAGGCTTTTTATTCAAAGTTTTAATATCCCAACAATTATTAAAAAAAAGGTACTGAATGTATTTCTTCTAGTAATACTTTGAATGATATAATGTAGTCCTATATTTTTCCAATCACTGTTTTATCATCATAATAATTAGACTTGGCTTGAATACTTTAATAGTTATCTTGAGCTTTCTCGTTATTTATTAAGTTTTACACATTCGAGCTGTTTCCTTTGTCCATTGTGATATTCTTCTGGAAACTCAACCAATATCTATCCTTTCAATATTGATTCTAATACCAATCTCAATGCAGAAGACATATAAAGGAAAAAAGCTAAGATTAATTTGATAAGAGTGAATTCAAGAGCGGATGCAGAGAATAAAGGTTGTTAGTGCAGGGCATTCCATTAATGATTTGGGAGGAGAATGTGGATAATCAATGGATGAAGATGGTAATCATCATATATTTTATGATTTTGTTTGTTAATCAATTGGATTGATCAACTATTAAATTTCAATTGAATTTTCGATAAAGAACTTTGGTTTCAAAATTATTTCTACTCAGTGACCAAGGCACAATCTAGAAACATAATTTTTATCACATATACATCACTCACACTCTATGTGGTAGAAAGCCCCAATATGGAACAAAAGAGAGTATGGGGTGATAGTATAACACTCACATCATAGAAGCATTATAAACTGAATGAATTGCAATTTGAAAAAAATATATTTAAATATGCCCAACTATTCTCTCCAATTATAGGAAAATAATGTGGAGTTTGAAAGAAATTGGAATTCACCACACATTATCCTGTTATAAGTGTATGAGAGTTTAATTACTAGAATAGAAATGCCCTCCGAGTTGGTTGAAGAGGTTGTCATCCTTTCGTAGTCTTTCAAACAGGCATTCAACCAATCCACTTGTCTTAGAAAATTATCAATTTTTTAGAAGAAATATATATTGTAGGATACTTATAGTATGCATTCATATTCATAAGTATACAATAATGAGGATCCATTGGCAGAATTAAAAATCATAAAGCGGCTTATTTATTATTGGCAGATCATAAAAAATAAAAGTTTGCATGTACATTTGAGGTTAGAATTATTTGTTTACACTATTAAATGAATCAATCAATCTAGAATAAATCGATAGTTATTTGAATCAATACCTAACGAATCAGCTGATTGTTCGATCAACCAGTACAAGTTGAATTATAAAGTTTACTCACAAAATATGTATTATATATACTGAGGAAGATTTATGTAAATAAATAGGGACAACTATTATTGCTGCATAAATATTTATTACAATCTAAAAAAGTACAAAAATCAAGAGTAGGCCTATACAAAACTCGTATAAAAAATTAAATATATGTTACATGATAGCATCGTATATCGCGATTTATTTATCAGAATAGTTTAAGACAATCACTCCATATATTTATATAAAAACTTTTATTTATTTTTCTATTATAAAGTTGAGGAAACCCTGAATCTGAAGCAACCAATTGTATTGAGTTTGTTAAATTAAAAGCCAATCAGAAAGAAGCTTACAAATCGTTCAAGGAAGAGATAAAATTTTTCTGAAAACCATTTTCTTCTGGCTTGTGATCTCGTTCTGAAAGGATGCACATGGAAATTAGGGTTCTTTCTTCCTTTTAAATTGTAAAAATTATCAAGCCAATTACTTTTTTTAAATGTGAACTATTTGTAATTAATGTCTATTTATCTGTGAACTCAGTGTTGTTGAAGAGTTCGTAATTGTAATCAATTCCCATAAATGTATCTTTAATACTGAAAGAAATCCATTAAGAAATCTGGACCATGTGCAAACCCAGCCGAGATGAAAGGACCTGTATAATTAATTATTGGAAATAATTAATTTATGTCTACAAGACCTCCGAGACCATCATTAATGTGAGTGTTAGTTCAAACGAGCTCGTTTTATAAAGGCCTTTTTAATAAGAGTTGGGGAATTGATAAAAGCGCTATACAAATTAATTCAAATTTATGAAATTCGCAACGTGTTGAATACTATCATATATTCTATAAGAACATTTTATGAATTTTATTTGATTTATGTAGGAAGCTGACTTCCATGCACGGCACGAACGCATAAAACCCTGAGATTTTATTTTTTGAATATTAATTTAATAGTTATTATTTGCTAATTGATCAAAGCATGTCTTATTAAATCTACAGACCAAACAGGTTTTAAATTGTAGAATTATGAATTGACTTGAAGTCCAAGTATCAGTATTAAATATAATATATTTATAATCTTTAAAGCTCACAACTGTGAATGCTAGTTAACCCTGTGATAATTGTTTAACTATTGAAGAATTTATTTAAAGAAAATTATAGATATAAGAAAATTTTATATATATTGTTTTATGGGAATATATTTTGTGTTTTATGTCAGCATACAAAATCATAGAAGTTTATTTTATCCTAATTCATCTCGTGCTATACAGTTTGAGCTGTCTTGGTACCAAGAAAAAATATTCAGCAGCATATAAAATTATTGAATCAATTAATATCGATCTTATTAAGAGCATTCAGTACTTATCATCCGTTGATGATAGTCATACTAGTCTGCCAGAAAAAACATATTGATAATTATATTAATAAGGTTCCAGTTATTTCATATAAGAATCCAGAGAGCTTCAAGAACTGGCGTTGTAAGTTCTAAGGAATTTCAGAAGGATAAATTGGTGAATACCTGTATTCATGACAAGCGTTTTAAGGATCAACTAGAAAAAACCATAGTTGGTCTTCATTATTCTCTATTGTATACATGGTTACTGATAATCAGTCATCAACTATCTTTTTGATTTCCTTATTGGTATTCTTCAAGAACTTCACCAGGCAGCAGTAAGAATTATTAATCACCAGTCATTGAACCCTGTGGTGATTAAATATATTTGGAAAATTCATGTATCTACCACTGAGCTAGAGCTGCGGTTTGAACCCAGCAATTTTGCGAGCCAGACGGCCTTAACTATTTGTGAATTTATTCGCAAAATAGGGACTTTAGCAACTGCTCTTATAAATATCAAGAACATCGCATCCTCTATAAAGGATTTGCAATTTACCACTTCACAATATTCACCCTTATATTTTGTTGTAGTTTCTAATTAGAGAGATTCAACCAGAAAATTATTTCCTGATCAAGTATATGAAAGCCATAATTTTTCTGAAAAGAGATCCTCCTCCTAAGGGATTGGGCAAGATGTTCTATTGATTCTACATATAATATACAGTACACAGACAAGATAAAGGATTGTGAGAGAAATAATATTATAGTACAATCAATGTTTTCTTATTTTTAATTCCTTATTTAATGATCGATTCATCAAATTCATTAGCATTGAGTAATTGAATTACAAAAGAGCCAGGGAAAGCATGTCGCTTTTTAATAAGAGCAACAGGTATTCGATGTGCAGGCTCTTACAAAATCGATCATTCTGAAAGATCCAGCCGTCCAAATGTATTGAATTTCTAGAAAAATTGAAGATAAATATTGTATGAATCATATGATTTGTTGATGGTTCTTAAAAGTTATTTACTTTTTGAGCAAAATACTTACAAAGTTGCTCAATTTAACATTGAAAAGATAGGTAGAATAGGGGGCAATGTCAGTATACACCACCGTCAGAGTCAGACACATCCATCCTAGCACTGAAAATCAGTCTTGTTTTGGCGGTGGCTGCTTTTGTCGTTCTTGTGTTGAAAAATAAGTGTCTTGTTTTGGCGGGGCGAGTCCGTGACTAATTTCTCTACCTGGAAAACAGTCTCTGGTTGCCGCTATCATTTTTTGTCGTCTATGCCAGTTTTGCGGGAAGAATGGTGAGGAAGTAAACTGGTTTGCATTTTGGCACAGACTGTACCTTCTTGGAAATATTCTTGGAATAACTTAGTGTGACTGGAGAAGTGTGTGTTGCCATTCATAAGACAATACTCCTGCTTGACATTGTCTCTTATCTCAACCTTATTCAGTTTTGTTGCTTCCTCTCACTCTCTCTCTCTATCTCTCCCTCACCCTCAACCCTCTCTCTATCAGTCCTGTGCCACTCTATCTCACACACAATTTATTGTAGTTGATTTTTTTCTATTTTAAACTATGTTTTCAAAGCAGTAATAATGTTGTCTTCCAATCTTCTTGTGCCATTATTTGACAGCTTCTGTATTGCTATTAGTTTTTTTTTTTGATAGTAATTCGAGTATAGTTCATTCCATTATGTTGATCCCTATCTAAACTAGGGTTAAAGTTAAACAAACAAACACACACACTCTCTCTCTCTTACCCGGTTGTGTGCTGATGGGAATGATACTATTTTATATCCTTCTCAGAGAATCGAAAATTGAAATGGCATTTAATCATTATTCTAATTATTAAATTTTTCATACAAGGAAATTCGTCGTTTATATAATACTGTCATTTGATCTAAATCAATGTATAAGGTACAGTTTATAGTTCACTATATTATTATATTATCGACATTCAAATTGCATTTCATATTCATTGTGATTGGTAATATTTTTCATACTTCTCTCCTTTCTTTTCTCTGAGGGTTTTGTTATTATTTTTCATACAATGCTTCAGAGATATTATCTTCTACCTATATTGTATTTGACTTTCCCATGCCTACATTTGTAATTTTTGTGTCAATTATATCCATTACTATCAACTCTTGCTTGTAACATTGTGAATTCCCCCATTCCACTGAGTAGGATTGTATAATATAATATTGATGTAGCATCATACTGGAGAATGCGAGAGGTTGAATGTGAGAGAAGGCCGGCTGTGCAACAAAACTAAAGCAGTGATTCAATTGAATCCTCTCTTCTTCACTTTCTCACTATAGGACTATGTCCCTCAGAAACATACTCTCTTGTAAAATATACAATCCTCTACACTGAAATAATTTGACACCTTCAAGTTATGTGCTTCCAACTTGAGCATACCGCCCGTTGTTCTCTCAATAAAATTCATTGAACGAGCGTTAGCAAGCTCTCACTTTTTACCCAAGTTCAAAGTTGTTGCCAGTCTGTGGGTTTGTTTGTTTGAATGTACTACAATAACTTTGAACTTTGGAAAGAGTTGATCGATCAGCTTCAAATTTTTAATACTCACTCTTCAAACCTTTCTACAGGTCAAGTTCGTTGAACAACAAAATATTTTACTCACCTTTTTCAGGAAACAAAAGTAATATGTCTGCCTTACTATTAATCTTCAATAACACACGCATAATATTGATAATACAAATTCTGATGGCAGTTTGCTCTGACGTTTGTATTATTAATTTTAGGAATTTGAATTCTGATTCTGAATCATTCACCCATACGGAGAAATCTATGAAGTTCTATGGATTCATATATACCTACAGCTTAATATTAATAGGAAAACAACTAATAATTCAGCAATAAAGCACTAATCGTTTTAATTTCAGATTAATCTCTCCTGGGTTATTGAAATCTGTGTTGGAGATTCCTCAGTGATTGCTGCATCATCTGAGAAAACTCCGTGAAAGTGAGCTCTGTTCGAAATTAACAGAATGGTCAAGTATAGAGATTTAGAAGAAAACAACCATTTCATTTAATGTTCATTGGAATCGACCACATCAGTATTTCACTTTTTGTGTAGTTGAGAAGTAGATATTGTGGTAATTATTCATATTGAATGAAAAAGACTTAGAATTTGTCAAAAAACCACAGATTTTTCTTAATCAGATTAATCTGTGGTTTTATGACAATTTCTTAGTATTTTTCATTCAACATCAGTCTTTACTCATGAATTACCGGTAGCGTATTGTTAATGTATTAAGATTTGAGAAGATAATATGAGAAACTTATTGGTTTTTCTCTCAATGATTGTAATGGACGGCTTAATTGCTTTCAAATAATTATAAAAATATCACAGTTTATTGACCGAACGTAGTGAGGTCTATGTTTTAACTCGGATTTTCTTTTGTCTGTCTGTATGTAACGCAATTACGGCCAAACGTGTTGATAGAATTAGATGGATTTGGCAGGAATATTCCTTTATCAACTGCGCGTCGATGTATAAGTTACACAAGGTTCTTTGAAATTTTGAATTTCAAGGATAATATGAAAAGAAAAGGAATTCCTCCATACTCTGATATCACTGTATGTATATATATATATATATATATATATATATATATATATATATATATATATCACGGTATATAGAAGAAGACGGTAGGAGTCACGAATAGGATTCGCAGTGGCAAACCGGTTCTCTGACGTCAGCGCCACCGAGACACTGAACCCCGGGTATGAATATGCACTATGCGACTATGCCTGCAGTTGTGTTTTTGCACTATGCAAGTGTATTTAAACATATTTGCAACATGGAATAGAATTCGGAAAAAGTGTAGTTTATCGTTTTGATAATGATGTGTGTAGTTCTTCGTTTTTGGATCTTCTCCGATTAACTCATGCAGATTTGTGTTTTGAACTCTGACTTTCTACACTTTTAAATACTTTGTCACTCGATTACTGTGTAGTGCGATATGCCATGTTGCGCGATAGCTGGCTGTTCAAATCATTCGGACAAAGCCAAGTTGCTTAACATATCATTTCACAAATTTCCAAAACAGGATGACTTGTATAAACAATGGGTGCATTCTTAATTGTAGAAGGAAGGATGATTTTAATGGGAAAACGGCAGTCATATGCTCCCAACATTTCGTATCAGATGATTTCGAGCGTGACTTGAAATCCGAATTGCTAAAACTCCCTAAGAAAAATATTTAAAAAAAAACTGTGATTCCAACAGTCAAAATTCCAAGTTTACCAAGTTTTAAAATAAAAAAGACTGAATCTGAGTGTAGCTGTCGATTAATAGGCTGGGGAAATAGAAAAATTGTGCAGACATTGTTGGATGATTTTAACAATAATGCAGATAATGTAGATATTGTAAGTAATGAAGATATTGTAAGTTATGTAGATAGTGTAAGTAATGTAGATATTGTAAATAATGAAGATAATGTAGACGCTAATGTTATTGACATTGCTAATTACAAAGCTTTGCTTATTGAGAATAAGAAGCTTAAGGAAATTAATGTAATGCTGGAGGATGAAGTGAAAAGAGCCAATAATTCAATTTTAATATTAGAAAACAAACTGAAGAACTATGAACGCATTTTTTCAAATTGTCAGCGACAGATGATCTCGAAAGGAAAATGCACTAATTGGTCATCAGATGATGTGGCAAAGGCTGTGACTATAAGATGTATTTCAAAAAAAGGTTTGGACTACATAAGAGAGATTCTAAAATATCCTCTTCCAAGTGAAAAGACTATTTATAGACGTTTATCTCAGTTCTCTACTCCACCTGGGTTTTTGGAAGTTAGTTTTTCTCTACTCAGGGGTCAAGCTAGCATTATAACAAATGAATTTGAGAAAGATGTGATTATGAGCTTCGATGAAATGAAGGTATGATCGGAAATTTGTTATGACAGCATAATGGATGTTTTTAGAGGTCCTCATGTAAATGTACTAGTGATAATAATATGGAGTGTAGCAGGAAAATGGAAACAACCGATTTTTTATCAGTTTGATCAAGCTATAACAGTCGATATATTTTTCCAAGCAATAAGACTTGTAGAGGAAAGTGGATTTAGGTGTAGAGGATTTGTTAGCGATATGAGTGGGTCTAATCATAAGCTTGTATCTGACTTGGGAATATCACAAACAAAACCCTCAGTTGATAATCCCTGTTGTGATGATCGTGCTATTTGGGCTTTTTCGGATGTTCCTCATGTGCTTGAATTGATATGTAACCATCTCTTGGACCAAGGGTTTGAACTGCCAGGTGACCAAAGATATTTTATTTGACCTGATTAAACAACAGAACACTACAGACTTAAAATATGCTTATAAAATAAGAGAGGGACATTTACTTTTAACAGGAAGTGAAAGACAGAATGTGAGGAAAGCAGCTGAACTTCTTTCCAGAACTGTTGCCAAGGCTATTTCATACATTTTACCTGGCAATGATCATGTTGTAGATTTTTTAACAACGGTGAATGATGGGTTTGATGTGTTGAACTCTAGAATTCCACATCACCCTAACAACAAATTGAAAAGTGGCTATGGTACCAGTTTGGAATTGCAAAATTCGGTTTTAAATAAGCTGCACGACCTATGCTCTTCTGCTCAAGTAATAGGGAAAAAGAATTTGTTACCATTTCAAGTTGGATGCATGATTTCTATTCGGAGTACACAGGGATTGGTCAACGAAATGCAGCTTGAAGGGTACCAATATTTGTTAACTTCTCGATGCAATCAGGACGTTTTAGAATCTTTTTTCTCTCAGATTAGAGGTATAGGCAGATTCTACGACCACCCTTTACCAACAACAGTGAGTCAGAGAATGAAATCTCTTTTATTTTCTAAAAGTGCATCTGCAATATTAAAGACTGGAAATTGCACTTCCGAACCGTGTGAGACTCTTAGTGTTGATGTTCTGACAAAAGTAGATTGTGTCATACCGCCGCATTCTGAAGAAGATTCATGTATGGATGACATGGATGATAAGGAACTTGACTCAGTATTTGGCAAAGTAATGGAGGAACTAAGTGAGCAGAGCCAGGAAGAAGATATTGTAGAGAATTTGGACTTGCTGAAAGTGTTATCGGGCTACATAGCTTATCGTGTTTTTAAAAAAGGTATTTCTACAACATTCAATTATGGTGAACGATCCGGACAAAATGCTTCGAAAAATTGTGATTGGCTTTCTTTTCTATCTAGAGGTGGCCTAATTAATCCATCAGATGAGTGGCTAAAAATAACAATTCAATTCGAAAAAGAATTTGAAAAGTATCATGGAGAAAAACTTCAAAAATGTTCAAATGTAATGTCAACCCTCATCAATGTTATAAAAGAAAGATTTGACAATATCGACAACTTTGCCATCGAATGTTTTGTGAGAACACGCTCTTTTATAAGGATGAACGAGTTAAATAAGAAGAACAAGAAAAGAGCAGCATCCAATCAAGCAGTGGATAACAGATGCAAGAAGATGAAGAAAATCGCATCCTAAAAATATTCCAAGGAGACAGGTAATTTCCATTTCAAGCAATTCACTTATAATGCACGAATTTTCAGTTTTTTGCATGATTGTGATACTGTAATTTGTTCTTTGTAACTGGCAAATATTTCTTGTGATATTTTGTGGCACTAGAATTTAAAAAAACATCTGAATTGATAGTAAGGAAATTCCACTGTATTCAATAACTTCGATGTATAATGCTTTTAACATTGTATCATAGATGTGCAATACACACAATATACACTTACAATATGTGTAGTTTTAATGATTATTGCAGTTATTTACGAGACTCCAATACACACACTGTATATTCTCATTCAGATATGTTAATACAGTATTCATTATTTAACAATATTTAGCCCGAATATTAATAGTATAACAGCAGTAGCCTACAGTAGCTGACAGAATCCAAAGTCAGGGCAGTGGACTGTGAATGATAGTTGGTATTAATACCTACAAATAAATCTCTGAATTCTGTGCATAAAAATACTGATAGCTTGAAGTGTGGTAAGTACGCCAATAAAAGACAAAACAAGAGTTGAGTCAACAAGATGAGATTTAATATTAATAAAATAATAGGCAGATGGCCACATACAAAAACAAGTGTAAGTAGATTAAATCGAATAAAATCTTTAGAAATTTAATTACAACATATAATAAAACCGTTAGAAAAAATACAAAATTTAAATGAAATTAGGTCAATGACACTAATGACCATTGAAGCATGACAATAATTGATAAGGTACTATTAATGATACCTGAATTGAGAATAGACAATTTAAGTGATACAATGATAAAGTTACTGCTGAAAAATTCAATCTTAATGATTTAAAAAAAAGGAATAGTAACAAATGACAATGAAATGTAGATAATGTTCTATATGTAGAAATGGTTAAATGTTGATTGACACTAATACCAATAATTTTAGAATAATTGAATGTCTCGGTCGATATTAACACAAGTAAATAAGTTCAGAAATGAAGATGCCTTGGTCGACATTAACACAAGTAAGTTCAGAAATGAAAATGCCTTGGTCGACATTAACACAAGTAAGTAAGTTCAGAAATGAAAATGCCTTGGTCGACATTAACATAAATAAGTTCAGAAATGAATGTCATACACATTGAAATAGGCGTCGGTGGCCTTAAAATATCACTTATGAGCTAGAGGTAGCTGACAAATACAATGAAATAGTTGTTAATATTGAGTACATTAATATGGGCAACATAGGCCTTCAGTGATTTGAATGTCAAGATAGACATCAATAGAACAATTAATATGAGGTTACACTTGCAAGCCAAGGGTAGCTATCAACAAAATTGAATGTCTTGGTCGACATTAATACACTTGTAAAGCCAAGGGTAGCTATCAAATACAATGTAAAAATTGTCAATGTTGAATACAGGCGACATAGGCCTTCAATGAATTGAATGTCAAGTTAGACATCAATTGAACAACTCAGATATGGGATTACGCTTGCAAGCCAAGGGTAGCTATAAACAAAATTGAATGTCTTGGTCGACATTAATACACTTGTAAAGCCAAGGGAAGCTAACAACAAAATTGAATGTCTTGGTCGACTGAGATATCTGGGCCTAATTCGGGCGTAACTCCGAATTGTGAGATAGTGGACTGTAGACAATGAATAATGTAGATGTTGAAGTAACTGTCTAGGTTAGACAATGTCGGTCCAGAATCACAAAAATTCAATGCGGAGAAACAGCCACTTGAGTGTGCTGGTTCTCGTTCTCTCTGGTATGACAGAATAGAATAATGTATCTGTGAATGAAATGAACAGCTCAGGATGCTGAATGACAGACAAATAAATATGTTTATTTGCTGTTGTGTTGAAAATACCTCTAAGCATGTAGTAGGATCTTAATGTATGAATTAATGTAAGAATGTATAATACAATTGATATTTATTGAATTGCCTTGTGCAATGCTTAAGACTAATTGCAGTACAAATGTTGATGAAAATCTGAATAAATGAATTGAATGCTCGAAACCGCTTATATTTATTTAATGAATTGACCTATTTCCATAGATATAAGAATAATGTAGGAACGTAGGAATTGACCTTCTGTGAGGTTTGAAATTGAATTGATTTGAGTAATAAGAATACAACTTAATACTATGAATAATTGCATGAATAAGTAGAATAATAATAATAAATGCGCTTCCAAAATTGCTAATGGAATGATTGAAATTGAAATAAGTATCACAACTTGAAATATTAAAAAATGTTTGAATAATAATTGAATTGAGATAAATAAAATCTTGAATTGAATGATAACTTGTCATAAAGTTTCATGAATAATCTTTGCAAAACACAATAAATGAATAAATGTAATATTATAAATGTACTTGACCTGATAACTAATGATTAGATATGGTATACAAAATTGAATGTTGGTAACTTGATGTTACAAAAAGTCTCATATGTGAGATGGAAACCTGAATCTTATGAGATGTCAGTGAATCAATAATTATTGAAGCCTTCAAAACCAATAATGCTTGGTGGAAGGTACAGAAACAACAACTAGGGATGCTCTGTAAGATGACTGTGAGGACAGTTGAAACCACCTTATTAAGTTTTAGTAAATAATGTACAAAAATGTTGAAGGTGCCATATAATATCCAGTGGTAGAGCAATGCGTAATTGACTCTGATATTATATTTCATATGCTGATAATTGTATGACCTAACCTCAGTTAGAATTATGAATAATAATAATCGTTGAAGCAAGAAAAATGTACAAGTGTTTATGAACACTGTCATGTGAAAATTATGCTGCAAATAAATGGGAGCTACCATGAAATATGAATTAATAAATGCCTCTGAGAAAAGGGACCTTGAATAAGATTGTTAAATGAATTGAAATTTACGTATCTTAAATGAAACCTGGTGAGGGAAGAGCTGGTCTGTCCCATATGCGGCCGTACCCCCCTACTGGCTCTGCTTGGCTGAATCCAACATCATTGGGCGCGGATGAAGACCTCTTGGAGTCGAATGATGAGTGACTGAACCGAATCGCGGTTGAACTATGACGAATTTGGACGATGACGCACAAAATGAATGTTTTTGACCAGACAGTTTATGAACTTGGTGCACAATGACTAATTCACTGGGTGTAATGAATGTTCTGACTCTAATCCACGATGAATGAAGGCAATTGATGAAAGTTCAATTCTACATGTGCATGTTGGATGGCTAAGTATGAGTGGGCAAGTTAGGTTATGTGAACTAACTGCATGAATGTAACCGTGAATTGGCTGGTTCAATGGTGAAAATATGTTGCTAATTAATTGAATACTTCAAAATATATCTTTATGATGTAGATATATGACCTGGCTGACTCTAGTGTCCAATGTATGTTGGGATGCTTGGATCGTTTCTGGAACACACTAGTTGAAGGGTCTCTAACTTGATGTCTAGAGCCTATGATGAAAAGCAATATGTTGCTGAAGTTGGATTGAATGGTTGAATTGATTGAATGTAGATTGAGTGCATTCTATATGACAGAAATGCCTCGAATTGGTTGTCAGCCAGATGGAAGGAATGCAGAACCAAGTCTTACAAAACCATTGAAACTAATGAAAATATATTGCAGTTTGAAATAACAGTTCATAATTGTGTGAGCCTATGCTTTATGTTGAATTGATAATTAATGATGAGAGTTCTTGAGAATGAACGTTTGAAGTGATTGAATGTGAAAGCATGGCGAGTTTGGCACTGAGTCCTAAAGTTGAGATATTTACTGAAATGGTCTTACGAATTCGATGAATGATATATTGGTGTTGACGGTATTCCTTGATGAATCCATTGAAAACACTTTTGAACTGTTATGAATGACTGGGAAGTTTAAATAAACTTGAAAACGGGAGCCTACCCCATGACAATGTTGACCTGTTGAATTTGGAATTGAGAGTGCCCGGCAGAAGCCGAAAAGTAAAGTGCAATGTGCGTGACTGGAAACACATGAATGCATGTGCGAATTATAAATGTAAATCTTGTAGAGATGAATGTTGAGCATTGGCAAATATATGAAATAAACCAATAAATACGTTGACATCGAATAGATACAAATATACGATGGAATATATGCAGAAATAGTATGATGCAGATGACCAAATAAAGATGGCGGTGGGATTGATCGATGGCAGTGGCGAAATTGGCGGTCGATTCAAATGAGGTGTCAATCGATTGAATCAGCTGCTGAAACGATGCTGACAAAGTGGTAAGACAAAATGTACAAAATTGACACACCTTGACGATAAAAATGGCAAAACAAGTTAATGAGCAGCTGAGGTTTCACAGTCGACATTAATACACTTGTAAAGCCAAGGGTAGCTATCAAAATTGAATGAAGTACATATTATAACCTTGAAATTATGTAGGACAGTGCTCTCAATGAGACATACACTGTAACATATTTAATTCATGTACATAGGCTCGATTGCCAAAAGTATGGACAATTAAATGTTTTCAGTTGCCGAAAAGGTTGAATGATAGCTACAAAAATCATATGAATGCACATAAAAATGTTTGAATTAGAAATAGAGAACAACGTGGTCCAGTATCGACACGCTGTAGCATTTTCATGAACAGTTATGTAATACATGCGTAAATGAAAGTTGATTAGAACAATTTACGTAACCTGAATAAAATTTTGAAGAAGAGATGCAGCCAGGCAGACAGGCAAGGAATTCACGGTACCCAAAAGAACAGGACATCAGCAAGCGACGATGTGATCTGGCCATGCGATGACAAGAATGGAAGCGTCCAACACAGTAGGCAATTCCCCCAGTGGGAATGTGAGCAGGAGCATGTAGAATTCCAAACAAATAATCCGAATTTCAAGTTGTGAAATTTTTAGATTGATCTCCAAACAGTAGAGATGATGAAATTGAAGTTTGAGTTTCAAGAGGTGAAGCCAATTGTTAGAAAAATGGCGATAGACACCAACACGAGATTGTGAGATCTTGACAAAGTTTATCAGCGTGAATATATGAAGAAATTGATGAATAATTGAATCACAATTGAAGGATAGATTAAACGAATTAATTTGAAGGAATAATTCACTTTTAAAAACGTTCCGTAAACTAGATGAGTTTGGATGAAAAAGTTTAGACCGGGAGCGAAAGTGCACTCTCCAACTAGATGTGATCAAAGACAAGGCAAGAAGCTAAGGCACGACTGAAAAAGGATAAACCAGAAATGTTTGATACGTAAGTAAAACGTTTTCAAACGTTTTATGGGAAAGTAGCAAATATCTAGAAAGTAAGATGCCTAAAAGACGAAATAAATTCCAAAAAATTGAATAATACAAATATTAAGATTGAAACGACGAATAATAGGAAACAAACTTGATATGACAGTGACGTGGAACCGTGACTGTGACGTCACCGGACAGCGCAGATGGACAAAATGACGACATGATGTCTACGTAGTAACGGAACAAGTAACAAAGTGGAACCGTTCCAATAAATGCTTTGTCAGATTTTACATAAACTGGGCCCCTTGTGTCATACGGGGGTATGGCACAATAAGAAAAAGTAAGAAATATGTAAAATCTGGCAAGGCAATTGGAAATTGAAAACTGGGCCCCATGTGAGAACCAGGGGAAAAAACAATGAAACCTGAAAATACGAAATGAACCATAAGAGCAAGGGGATTAACTAGAATCCTCATCAATGGGAAGAGGTGCTAAACTCGAAATAGCTCTCTTAAAAGTGCCGGAGGGAGTGAGAACAGTGACAACTCGAACCTTGTCGTCCTTACTGGGATGAACTTCAGTAATGCGCGCCAGTTTCCAAGTGGACTGCGTGGAACCAGGATCCTTCAAGATGACAACCGTACCGACCTTCAAATTTTCACAATTGTTTAACCATTTGCCTTTTTTCTGAAGAGTGGTTAAATATTCACGAGACCACCTATCCCAAAGCTCCTGGATAGAAACAGCAAGTTGATACCAACATGAACGATGATCAATGTGTTTGGTATTAGGCGGCAAAAAGGGTAATGACGTAAGTGGACGTCCAATCAAAAAATGACCTGGAGACAAGTAAGCAAGATCATGCGGATCTTCCAACAAGGGAACAAGAGGGCGCGAATTCAAGATGGCTTCGACCTGAGTAGCAAGAGTACAGATTTCTTCAAAGTTAAATACCTTGTTGAATGTAACTACACGGAATATGCGTTTGAAGTTTTTTACCGCATTCTCCCAGAGTCCACCGAAGTGCGGAGCCCGAGGGGGAATGAAGTGCCATTGGATGTTGAGTACAGACATAGTGTCATGAATATCTGATTTGAGAAGATCAGAGGACAAAAATTCGTGGAGCTCACGTAGCTCATTGTTGGCACCAACAAAAGTTGTGGCGGTGTCCGAAAAAATGGAATGTGGAATGCCGTGACGAGCAGAAAACCGAATCAGAGCAGCAATAAATGCCTTGGAAGTAAGTTCCGAGACAGTTTCAATATGAACGGCACGAGTTACCATACACACAAAAAGCGACAAGTATGCTTTAGAAAAAGTACGAGATTTGGGGCCGCCAACACGATATATATTTCCGCCTATTTCCATTTCTATTTCCATTTTGACATTGGAACCCACTGTACATTTAAAAGGACATGGCTTTTTGCAAGGTTAAAATTCGAACAAAACAGCTGTTATTGTCTTGTTTTTACTTTCATAAAAATATTAGTATCAATATTAAACTTAAGATACTATAAACACTTTCTAGTACTTACAAATTTGTTGAGATTTAAGTATTTTTTTCTAGGAGAATCCATGATTATTCTTGTTCCAATGCACGTGATATTAACCGTCAATCTACTCAACAATGATGTCAATGAACAATGATTTGAATTTTGAAATTGAAATGAAGCTCAAACACAAACACAATGTCAGGTTCTCCAACATTCACCAACATAAAATTCCCTACTCATCCAAAAAAAATCCCTAAAACTGCGTCCTTTTAAAAGGACATCAGGCTTTAACGTGGTAAATTAGAAAAAATGCTTGTGTTTCTATTCAGTTCGAAATGATGTTCTTCTAGAAGGACAACGGGTCATAGCTTCTTAAATATAATTTTTCGCTTTGGTTTTAGGAGGATAAACCTTAACCTTCTTCTCAATTATGTTTCAAAAGTAGAAGGGAAGGCTGGAAAGTTGGGGTTTTGCTTCTAAATAACAATATTATTGACCGAGCAAAGTGAGGTCTAAGATTCAAGTCGACGGTTTGGCATTTCTCTTAATAAATGTTTATATGTTACGCATTTACAGCGAAACGCGGTAATAGATTTTCATGAAATTTGACAGGTATGTTCCTTTTTTAATTGCGCGTCGACGTATATAATATACAAGGTTTTTGGAAATTTTGCATTTCAATGATAATTTAAAAGGAAAAAGGAGCCTCCTTCATACGCCAATATTAGAGTAAAAATCAGACTAGAATTATTCATCATAAATCAGCTGACAAGTGATTACACAGATGTGTGGAGAAGCCAGTCTATTGCTGTATTTCCATAAGGTCTATAGTTTCAATCAGGTGCTTGTGGATGAGAATACTGCGTGAGATCTACTGTTCAGTTCTTCAGATCTACTGAGATCTTTAAATTGTTCTACTATTATAGTGAGGTCCACGTTATAATGGCAGTGGATAAAGATATAATATAGCGATGCCGATTCTCTGCATTAATTAATTATATTTCTACACTTTCAAAAACATAATTGGCATCGTTGTGGACCTAGAAAAGGATAGTACCACCGGTTTTGTCGAATGATAGACAAGGATAGCAAAACCAAAGTTGATCAAATACTGTCATTATAAAGTGGACATATTCAAGATAATGTCATCCAATTTGTTCATTTTTTTATATTTTTTATTCAATCCAGTTTACTTTTTGTTTCGAGCAGCTAGTAAAGCTGTCAAAGCTTCAAACGAGAAAATGTTTTGCCCAAAATTTTTATACGACTTTTTAGTGGTGCTGAAATTTGGGTGTCTAATCCCAGATACAGCAGGCAGTGGGCCTGTGTGGCGTCATTTGAAGATTTTGGATGTCGTGCATTGAATTCACCTGTTTATGGCCGCCGCCTGTGAATTTCTAGAGTAGTATAATTCCTTATTTTTTTACGTGTGAATACTCAGAGAATATAGACTTTCTATCATATAGGTTTGATGAAACCTTAGAAATTAAAATGGAATATAAAGCGAAGAAACGGGTACGGGAGGTAAAACGAAAAGCCAGACCAGGTAGGAAATTAGTTTTATAACCTATAATAAAGAAATCATGATTATTAGATTTACATCAGTTAAATGACCAACATTAAAAAGAACATTAGATTACTTTTATAAAATATACTTTTGTGAAAACTTTAGATGTTTTATTCATGTTCATAGCTCTTTCTTGTTGTGATTTCTGACTCCGGTTATTCCGGCATTATCTCTTGAACACTTGCTCCAAAAACTATATTATTCTCATTCTTATAATTAATAATAAAATCTAATTATGTATTTAGGTTCAATTTTTCAGATTTATTTTATAGGTGATAGGCTTTATCGTGTTTCTAGAAGACTTCAAAGTAACTAATAATATTTCAATGTTTCCAGTAGCTCAACTAGGTATCATGACAATAAAGATTCCCTATTATTCTATCACAGTGATTTTGCAAACACTGATTCAAATTGCCGTTAGATATAGTTTTTATAGTTGAAATGATATTTAGACTACAATAATATTTTAGTAATGAACTACAGTTATTAATAAAGTCCTCGCGCGGATGACTATTCATCTTGACCTAGCGATACGTAGGTGTAGGTAGCTATAAATACTTATCTGAAAGACGTAGCTGACGTATCTCCTACGGTAATGATAACCAATCCGTCCATTTTACACTAGCTTAGCGTGGGAGAGTCAACATTGGAAGATAGGCTACGTCTTCTGAAGGCGTAATCTAGCTAAGCTACACTAAGTGTGACTTACCTTGTAAACTGTTCAGCTAGCGTTTGACAATTCCCCGGTCAGCAGACTGCGGCGAAGACAACAGAAGTAAATGTAAAGTAAGTAACATACGCTACTAGTCTTGGCAGTCACTGTTGTTTTTCTGTAAGTTTTTACATGTACTGTATTTAAATAATAAAACGTTTTTACTCTTCAGTCACAGATTTAAGATCATGCTCTACAAGTTTGAAGAGTCACACTTGTGATCATTTATAGGTAAAATTGAGCAAACAGCATTATTCAATTAGGCTATCAAGTTTAATAACATTCAATCAGCAGGAATGTAGCTTAAACAATAAAACTAAAATTTTATTCTAATGGAGGAATGACAATAACTTTTCAATATCACATTAACAGGAGGACAAACATGTAGCAAGATTCAATCTAGGTCATTATTTTCTTGAAAACCTATTTCGAAAAATATTTTTTTTAAATTAATAGTTCAACGTTTGGGTTTATAGTAGGCCTATATATTCATAATTTCCTCTACTGTACACATCTTGAAAAATATAATATAATAATATAAAATATTGATAATATTCTTGATGTCTGTAACTTAACTCAGTTATCATATTTGTCTTTGCCTACACGCATTTCATGGAATAATCATCGTATTGAAGTGGACAAAATTTCATTGATAACTTGAATAAGCATAGTTTCTATTCTGTTGATTTACAATATATCATGAACTGTGCTAGCTTGTTGAGCGATTTTTGCAACTTTTCGTTTATTGTCTCCATGCGCAAACTGCATGAAAGTGGGTGCTATGACAACGTAGACGCTAACTTAGCACAAACGTGAGACCGTGAGCACTGTAAAAATGTATAAAAATGACCAGAACTCACTTATTTTTGGAAATCCGACTTACGCACATAGTTTTTGGGGGTGCTGGATCCAAATCAGAAACCAGAATCATTTTATCTTTATTTATAAGGATGTTAGAATATGAGAGAAAAAGAGATGAGCAATCAATTGCGAAATGCCAATCCTCAACACTTGCGACGTGGAACATCGGGCTGGCGCAAAGAACTGCCGAGTTGAAATGTTGAAGATCGTTTCCATTATTACAAGTTCCCATCA
Organism: Nilaparvata lugens; assembly: GCF_014356525.2. NCBI lineage: Eukaryota > Metazoa > Arthropoda > Insecta > Hemiptera > Delphacidae > Nilaparvata > Nilaparvata lugens. The sequence goes on along the minus strand of NC_052505.1, from coordinate 49,169,372 downwards.
TTCGATCTATATAGTTCATACGAAATTAGTTCTGACTTGGAGGATATGCGGAGCAGAGAAAAGTAAGGATACAGCGGCGGCAATGTTGCCGTGCTAAAGCGGCCAGCGTTCTGTAGTCTCGATCCAAGTGAGTGATCACTGCTCATGATACGATTACGTAGTTTCCTCTCTGAAAGCACTGAGTCGACTGAGTGTAATCAAGAAATTGGCTACTGCGCTTTTTTCTATGACTCTATGTATCAATGTAATTGGCTGATCACCCTTCATTTCTCTGCTCCCCATATTCTTCCAAGTCGGAACTAATTTTGTATGGACTTTAGTCATGTTGCAGTGCTGAATATTTAGTAATAGAAACGAGGTTTTACTAAGTGCTAACTAAGATTGCACTATTTCAATGTATCCCTCATGTAGGATTGCTATTTACTCAATTACTCATGAAGTAGGCTATAATTTATTAATCTAGTTAGTAGTTCCAATTACAGTTCATCCGATTGAGTTTTTATTCTTGTAAATTTTGTAAAACTCGATTTGAGATAGACCCCAAAAAACTGTTGAATGTCACCTAATTCATTTCATTATTTATTACATTGAGTACAATTGAAAAATTAACAATTATGTATTGACAATTATTTTCTACTATATGGCTTCAAGGAATGCATTATTTTATTTTATATTTTCAGAGCTCAACGATAAAGGATCATGGACCCAATTAGGATACTCTTCCAAATTTGATACTTTCAAATCCGTTAACGACAATGTGGAAAGAATACACGTTAACAAAGTAAGCACAACTGAGTTTATAGAGAAATTTGAAAAGCCCTACAAACCTGTCGTAATAGTTGGCTGTCAAGATAATTGGAAAGCAACGCATAAATGGACTTTAGATGTGAGTATTAGTTTCTAAACTAACCTTTTCAGTGTATTCTTTTGAGTGCAAATTATTTTGAACTTACTTGAGCGTAATTTAAAAATTCTAACTTTTTCAAATGATTTTCTTTTTTAATTAGAAAACAGCATTTTTGTTTGTATTGGCAATACATTGATATAATTTGTGTGTGTGTGTATTGGCCTACAGTGTATTTACAAACTTCTGATAGTTGTACAAAATTCTTTATTTTACTGGAATTTATTGGATTATTAAGAGAATTTTATCTTTCTCATGATCTTAATGAATCTGATTCTGTTCTATTGTCAGCAGTCAGCAAGCAGTGAATGAGGCCCGGCTGCAGAGTCGTTACATAAAATCGTACGGAGTATTTGTGAGACATAGGTTAAAATCACTGACATAAATGGTTGGTCATTGCACAGTCGTTTGCCGAAGCTCATTTAGCTATATCTCGAATTAGCATCACACATAAGTCACACTGCAGCTCTATTCACTTTTTTCCGTACATGCTTCTATCCAACAATGTCTTGGAATCGGGGAAAGTTTTCATAGACATCACTGTGAATAGACCTAAAAGAACTCAAATAAAATTGACAAACAACATGGTGACTCTTGGCTTTTGGCGAGATTACTCACCATATAAAGCGATTTGGAGGTTATAAACAACTTTTAAAGTGAAGAAACACTAAAAATTTTAACATACCGCTTTGACAATAAATTATTCTAAAATTCGACAGAAATTTCATCCAATATGAGTTGATCAATAGCTGAGGCTCCAACAACCAATCACCAACAATTTATTAATCCTCAATCAATCGATATGAAGGGAAACATTATAAGAAGACGAGCAGTATCCAATTAAAATGTTATTGATGTAAGAGTATATTTAGTTGGAAGAGCTTCTCACAACATTATCTAGAGATCGGAATTAGATTTATCAACGTTTGATTAGTCGTCCTCGGACGCAGCAGGTTAAGATACCGTTTAAGCAATTAATAGTAAAAAAGATTAGTATTATTTACCTATAACTGAAACTGAATACGATTGAGCAAATACAAAGTTTAAAATGTAAAGTTTATTAATTGAATCGGCCTGAGGAGAAAGGAACATGTCAAAATTTTAAATTTTTCTTATGGTTGAAATGAGTTGTTTACTGTGGGATACATCGATTGGAGTTGAAAGGGAACATGTCAGCACTCTCTTTATTCGAGAAACAGATATCGTATTTTAGCTGTACTGGAGTGAAAGGGCACAGTCATGACACACATGTTTCCTTTCAACGCCGAACATTCGGCGAACATTCATCATGAGTAAAAGGAATTTAACAAAAAACTCAAAAGGGTGAATCTTATGTAAGTGCTTATACTGGATTAAAATTGTTGTCTTAAAAGAGTTTGCACCCTAATGACAAAAAACAATCTTGAAATTATCAATACTTTTATCTGATTCAGTTTTTTCTCTCCCCTGAAAAATTCTGACTTATGACATTTTCCCTTTCTCTTCAGACCGATTCAATTAATGTAAATGAAAGGGAAAAAGTATCAATTCACGTTTCGTCTCAAGGCAAGAAAACACAAAGTGGCTCGCTCTAGAAATTCCGTGTGCAATTCGGGCGTATCCCGTCCGTCCCCAGGACAAGCCCGAAGAAAATGCTCCAAACAAGGCCGTACAGGGTTTACAATATTATTAACACCTCTGCATAACGCTTGCCCGGAACAGCTAGGAAATGTTGCTCTTATCTGCCACACAAACCTCAACACTGTTGAAAACGTAATACTAATTAAAATTATTCCATTCAGAATCTCTCTCCTTGAAACGAAAAGTTTACCATTAAAGATATAGAAGATTATATATGCAAAATAATATTATAGACTAATAATTGGTTCACAATACAAAGACAAAAGTACGTTGAAATTGAGTTTGAATTATGTCAGAAAAATTAACTATGAACAACGTTTATTGAGAAAAACTAACGAAAATGAGTTTTTTAGCTGAAATATTGTAAAGGAGAAATTTATTAATTCAATAAAGTATTGATTATCATCCACAGCTTAAAGCTAAAGTTAACGAAGGGTTTTATTTGTTGAAAAAATAAGTATTTCTTATTAAATCAATAATCTATTTTTAAACTAAAAAGTATTAAATAATTAAATTTAGAGTATATAAATTACTTTGAAAAGAATCGCTTTAATCTAAGGAGTTATTGGAATTGTGTAGATTAGTTAAACGAAATTATAGGTTATAAATTCAGCTACAATTATTTTATCATTTATATTTTTGAATTTCTATTATTTAAGTTATAATAAGCAATGACAGATATTAACGAAAAAGTTACTATACTGAAAAATTGCTATGGATTAAATTTAATTGGTAATATGAAGAAGAAAATCGAGTAATAATTTAGGTTAGACAGATTAACTTGAATTCTACAAGCAACGAAAAGAACGAAACTCTGCTAAAATAAAGACAAAAGCTTTGATATCTTATCTGAGCTGCAGCTCCGAGCACAACCTTCTGCCTCTACGGCTCGACACCCTATCAACACCTTATTCTAAGAAGAACATCTAAGAGGTCCAAGAAGAACATCCCTAGGACTGTCAATACTTTCGATTCAAGGGCTATATGACAGAATGACCATAAAAATCTTCGAACACCAAAAATGTGATTCGTGGATCTAAAACTAAATTTGGATATCTCGGTAGTACAAGGTGCGCCAGAGGAACTTTCTTATTAAAAAAAAAATCCCGTTCGGTGAATTGGTCGTGGAGAGGGGCAGGAGGGGTCGAATCTTGGGGGGAGGGACTCCCAAGTTTATCCTCCCTCAAGTAAATAGTCATCATGCTCTGGTATAGAGAGCAGCAGGCCCTTGCATCTGAGAGTTTCTTTTCTAATGGTCGATCACTTGTTGCTACGCAACATGCCTTCCGTGCTCGATTTTAAATTCCTCCTCACAGACTCTTTCCTGGCCTTAATTCGATTCTGTCGTGGACTAACTCATTTTGGAAGTGGGAAAGTGTCGCTTATCCCAGAAATGGACTTCAATGAACTATCAGAACTCCAGAAAATATCGAAAGAGTGATGCAGTCAGTTGTGCGTTCTCCCCGGCGTTCGACTCGCAAACACGCAGCTCTATGACAATTTCTGACTCATCTGTTCGACGAATTTTCAATGAAGACCTTCAATTTCATCCCTATAAATTTGCTGTTGTTCGAGAATTGACTGAACGTGATTTTTTTGCCCGTCAAAATGCATGGGATATGCTGATAGACAACCTGCCTGAAAACGCGGTCATTTTTTTCAGTGACGAGGCTCATTTCCACATGCGTTTCCTCAATGCGATTTTTATGAGGTTATTTGAAATCCCTGGTTTATGACGATCGACCACGGACCATAGCACACCTCAAGAACAACATTCATGACGCCATTGCCAGCGTACCGATTGATATACTACATCGATTGGATACAAATTTCAAAAATCGACTTCATCAATGTATGCGCAATGGGGGTCGCCATTGATCTGATGTCACTTTCAAAACTGCATGGAAAAAATAGGGATATTGTATTCTCATATAATAAAAAGATGAAATAAAATAAGTAAAATACTTTTGTTTTTATTGACCTTTCAAATAAGTAGATTTCTCTGGCACACCTTGTATTTTCCAGTTATCAGTCAGTACCTCAAACGAAGGAAAGTCGACTATAGTATCAGTTGTTTAATTGTTTGAAGAATATAGGTTGAGGTATTGCTGTTCTTGCTAAATCCCTCCGGAACAATTCTCGCATTGTTTTGTTCTTATATATTTTTGATGGTGGAAGGATGTTGCAAGATGAACAGATTCCTATGAAGGTATAATGTTACGAAACATATGTGCTACGAAAATTAATTAATTGAATGCATCAACGAATGAGAACTAGAGAGAAAATCTTCAAGAATTGACTCTGGTATAAGGAATTTTTCCCCACTTTGAAATTATTTCGAGTGGTATTAGTGCTGTATTTGCTAGTAAACATTTTCTTAGTCTAGCCTAGAATATAATAAATTTCTGGTAATAAATCAAGAGTTTTAGAATCATACATAGAATATTCAAATCTCTTCCTTGGCGAATAATTTATCACCCCACACACTGTTAAGTAAGGCAGGTAAAGTTCGTTTGGATATGGTAAGTGGAGTATTCGATATTGCAATCGTATAAGGTGTTTCTTGCCATTTAGACTTTTTCATTTTGTAGATTCTGAATGAAGAAACTATAAAACTTTAAAACCATACCACAAAATAAACGTTCAATCCAGTGTCTGTTAGGATCACCTATGTACTTCACGCCTTGAAACGGTGTAGTGTTCAAAAAATGTTTCAAATGAGGGTTGATCCTTGACCTATTCCTTCTTCGATGTGAACTGTCAGGTCCATGACTCTTTTTGCACAATCAGCAATTATGCGAATTCTACAAAGTCTCACTATTGTACTGTAATGAGCAATCGTGGTAATACTGACAAACAATAGATCTGACTGATAGAACCGTGTCACTTGAATTGAATTAAATCTCTTTCTGCGGCACTTCATATACTGTATTTTTCATTTTCCTCCAGAAGTTCAGTGTGATAGAACACACAACGATAATATTATTATCCATCTTTGAACTTTTATGATTTGATATAATCTAAAATGAAAACCCACTTCCATTCTCAATGTGTCAAGTGCCGGCTTTCCAAAATTATACAGTAACCATTAAGCAGAATGATCACTGAAATAACTATACAATTAATGAAAACACGTTTTTCATTGTGGATAGATATCACAACATCTCAACAGTATCGAAACTATACAATTATTATATAGGAGTTTTTCGTACACTGATAGCAGTCCTAATCGAATAATTGAACGCAACATTTATTCGTCCTCTTGGAATTTACATGATAAATGTTTTGATACTATCTGAAATGAAAACTCTCGTTCTTATTCCTAATTCATCAATATATCAAATGGTGGCTTTTCAAAATAATTATTATCCAGTTACTCAACTAATTATCTAAATTATCAATTATTACTGAGAATACTTGGAATTTACTTTTATAGAGATGAACTTTTCGTGCTCTGTGGGTATGAGACTGTGAAGTCTGATTGATGACTAGTCCTGAGGCTTTCGAGACAACACAGGCGTTGACATTTTTACTACCTTTTTGAATGAATAGTTTGAAATCCCATGAGACTGAAATCTCCATTTCAAAATTGAGCAGCTCAATTTTCAAATTCTATCCCTCGGTGTGCAAGAAAACGATTTCAGCTTTGAGTCGAAAGTAAGAACTCGCTAACGCTCGTTCAATAACGATCACATTAATAATTTAGTACTTACATTAGTACAATTATTTTGTACTGGTTGTGTACATTATTGAAACATGAAAACGTTAAAAGATGGCAAAAGAAAAAAATCTCGAAATTACCATACGAGGTGTCTGAAGTGCTAAAGTTCACGTTTAAGATGCTTTGCAGAATTTATTAACTTGATGTGAATCACTTCGACCGCTAAAGAAAAAAAATTGTTCAATCAAAAACCATATTAGTGATAATAATAACACTGCTCAGCCCTCAACGTAGTCTTATTTGTGTAGTTCAACAAATTATTCATTACATTCATTTTTAACAATAATTTTGTATTATGCTCTTGAAAAAGTATTTTATATTTTTTAATTATTATTGCCATGTCAATTTTCAGAGGCTAGGTAAAAAGTATCGCAATCAGAAGTTCAAGTGCGGCGAAGACAATCAAGGCTACAGTGTAAAAATGAAAATGAAGTATTTTATAGATTACATGATGACCACTGAAGATGACAGCCCGCTCTATATATTCGACAGTAGCTTTGGAGAGGTAAGTCTCGCTTGTTCATTTTCAATATTCTATCATCATATCGACTTAACCAAATTCCTAACATTTTATACAATGCCTGATGTAGTAAATTTAATCAATTAATTAAAAATACAAGAAATTTATTTACATTGAAGTACAGAAAACTTGTGAACTGGTTCGTTTAATCTGAATTATTATGAAGTTGTGCTGACAAGGAACATTCCATCTTTGCTCTCATAAATAGCTCAACTTTACCAATTTTCAATCTATGACTTTCCTATCTCTCGATTTTAATAACTCCAGTTAGTTGAATCTCTCACAACATTTAGAAACTGTTAACTATTATTTGTATTTTGTTATAATTTTGAGATTTCTCCTCTTGAATCCATAATATACTTTCAACTTTAAAAATTTACTTTTAATCAACAGAATTTACTTATACCCAAATACTTCAACATAAATTATTTACACCCAACAAAAATCCAATAAAATTTTACCGCTGTAAAATTATGTTATCCAATTGATTATAAACGGATGCAATATCGTCATTTTTGGTCATCTGGTTCAATTATATTTTCGCGCAACTGTCACAAAGTTTTAAAATGAGATAAGTTACATTATTTATAGTTTGTCTTTGTAGTCATTACATAAAATTATCATTGGTTTCTGTGCCAAATTCATTCACGAATCAAAATTTGTTGCAGCACATACGTCGGAAAAAACTGCTAGAAGACTACAATGTTCCTGTCTACTTCAGAGATGATTTATTCCAGTACGCTGGTGAAGAGCGGCGACCGCCCTACAGGTGGTTTGTGATGGGACCGGCCAGGTCGGGCACTGGCATCCACATCGATCCCCTAGGAACCAGTGCCTGGAATGCGCTCATCTCCGGACACAAAAGGTCAACATCTATTTTTCTATTATTGATATTGATTTTCATTGGGAAAGAGTAGTTATGCTGAACTAATTCAAATATTAAATCAAAAATCCTCGAAGTGTTGTCTTTATAAAATGTTATCTCCAATAATTAATTTAGAACTTTTTATTGTCTTGAAATAAAGTATTACTAAATTTAGTATAACTAAATTTAAAGTATTAAAATAAAAAATACTTTCAAATATCACATGAAATATCTTCTAAAAGTTACCTGTTATAGATGTATTTTCAATCACAGCCTTATAACGCCTTCCAACTATTTTTTTTTTATTGATATATTCATACTTTAATAGAATAGATTATTTTTCAGTTGACTGTGCTTACTAAGGGCGGCATTGACTCACCAATTAAGGATTACAGTATTCGCCTCCCTGCTTCTCCATACATTACCAACGTGAACTAGTTCATGATTGTAATGTTCTATTAATCTTCCATTCTAGACACTGAACTAGCCACCTTCATTAAATATTTTATCAGTTCCGATTTCTCTTTAAGAACATTATTCTTATGTTTGTTCCTCAAACCTGCCCTATCTTCCTATCTTGAAAATTAGTGACTGATATATATCAGCTACTGCTTGTCCTTCATAGTCTACAAACAAGCAGAGTTCAGAGTAACGTTTTTCATTATTTGTTTATTTTATTCATCAAATTATACATTTTTCAGACGAAAGTCTTGCAATGATCGAGAAAGAACAACAGGCTAAGCCCAAAACTGTTCTACCGAATTAAGAAAAGAAAGAATGTTTCATTAAAAATAAGAAAGATTTTCTGTGTTTGCATATCTTAATTATTTTTGAACACATTATTTATTAAAATTTTATGAACTCTGAAACAATTACTATGATTAACAATAGATGCATTACTATTGAATACTTTCAGATGGTGTTTGTTTCCTACACATACTCCCAAAGAGATAATCAAGGTGTCTTCTGCTGACGGTGGCAAGCAGAGGGATGAAGCCATCACTTGGTTCAACGTCATCTACCCTCGCACTCAGCTTCCTTCCTGGCCTCAAGACTGTAAGCCGGTATGTATCATTTCACTGGCAAAAACAATGTCATATTCTAAAGTGACACTGACTGGTAACTAAAAAAGCACTTGAGATTTATTTTATATAAAGAGCACCAGCTTTTCCATTTTATAGTTATTATTCAGATTATCAAAATTGTTCAGCTTTCATAAGTACTGAGATTTTTTTACTGTAGATAATACATTACTAATTTTAGATACATTGAGTCTTGATCTACGGTAATTTCGTACTTACGAATATTACATCCAAGTACAGTTCTATTGCGTCTGTGTAGATAATCAAAAAGTTTAACATCCCAATCGAAAATTTGCTTATTTATTGGTGAGAATAATATCGCATCATGAGATCATTACTGTAGTAACTCAAAAAAGCTGTTATGTGGGAAAACAGCTTTCATTTTCTATTCATCATATAATCATCTATAAAAAATGAACAATAACCAATCAATGTTTATTTGTTTGGTTGATATTACTATGGCATTTCTCCCCAGATTATCAAATAGATTTTCATAGGCTAGATCTTTTTTGTAAAGGAAAATATCAACTTGATTTGAGTTGATTCAGTAGCCTAATGCATTGAGAGTTAAGTTAAATTTTTCCACTTGATATAGTAGATATTTCATCGGGTAAAATTTAAACAATATAAAATTGGAATTTGGAGATTAAGCTATTAGTTTATTGATCATATCAATAACTACTTTTCTATTTAATTTCAAATTGAAGTCAAATTGAGGGTCTCAATAACTAATTTGTTACTTTCTCACACTAATCTTTCAGCAATGTGGAGCGTCAACGGATGATCATTAGACCTATTTAGTCCCGTCATTATATACATTGGTGCTTGCAATATATATTGTAGTTCTGATTTTTCTATATATTATTTGGATACATCAGAGAAATCCAGAACCAATTTCTTCATGCAAAATTTCCTTGTGCTAGATACAGAGTCGCCCAAAAACCTCGTATTTTCGGTTCATTTTCTAGTTTTCATTTATTTCCGCCAAATCCGTTAATCGGACAGAAAAATTTGCTGTCGTCTTTTTCAAGCTTGAAAAATTCTGAATAAATCTTGGGAGAGGTGAGACTTTTGACCCTGCAGAGTTTCGGAAGGGCAAAAAAACCTAAGAGACCAGACATGGGTGAAACTCCAGGCACAAATGTGGGTCAGGAGGCTGAGTTGAGGGTGGCCGGGCGCCGGGCACCCTAGAGGCAGTTTGGCGTCCCTTCTCTCAGTGGAAGTACCCACAAAAAGGCCAGGAGTGGAACTCACGTAGGTCACGAGTTTGTGGGTGGAGAGGCCAAGACTCACCACTGTTCAAAGAAGGGCGGCCATTTAGGCAAATCTTCTTGGGAGAGTTGAGGCTTTTGACCCTGAGACCAGAGATGGTTGAAACTCGAGGCAAAAATGTGGGTCAAGAGGCTGAGTCGAGGTTGGCCGGGCGCCGAGCGCCCTAGAGGCAATTTGGCGTCCCCTCTCTCAGCGGAAGGACCTACAAAAAGAAAAAGGCCAGGAGTGGAACTCACGTAGGTCACGAGTTTGTGGGTGGAGAGACCAAACCTCGCCACTGCTCAAAGAAGGGCGGCCATTTAGACAAAATTTCTTGGGAGAGGTGAAGCTTTTGACCCTGCGAGGTTTCAGAGGGGCAAAAAGAAAAAAACCCGGGAGACCAGAGATGGGTGAAACTCCAGGCACAAATGTGGGTCAAGGGAAAAACCCAAGAGACCAGAGACGGGTGAAACTCCAAGCACAAATGTGGGTCAAGGGTGGCCGGGTGCCCTAGAGGAAACTTGGCCACCCCTTCCTCAGCGGAAGGACCTACAAAGAAAGCCAGGAGTGGAACTCACGTAGGTAAGGAGGACTAATCAGTCTGAAGAGACTGCCAAGCATATCACACTTGATTGCGGCAAGCAACCAGGTGATGAATTGGATGTTAGTATAGGGAAGAACTCCTGGTTCTTTTAAAGGACACAGGTATTGCTTTGCCTAACTAACATACTTCTTGGGAACACAATAAGCTTCGGTTGACGTGTGGGGTTCTATAAACAATACACAATAAACGTTAACAATGCTTATTTCAAAATAAAAACTTACAATAAGAGATATTTATTATTGAATAGACTAGCATAATAGAACATAGCTTCTAATTAGTATATGACATCATCAGTATTTTTAATGTCATTTTGAATTATATTTTATTGATTTCGAATGATTCCCACAAGGGGGGGGGGTTTGAACAGACTGCGTCCAAGAAATTCTTGGGGGTGCACTCGTAATCAAATCCTAATTCTCAGGGGGAGTGGCCAAGAAAATCGAAAAGCTTAGTTATGTAGAATGACATCAAAAAGCAAATTTGTACAATGGGGGGGGGTGTGTAGAAGCTGATGAGTTTTTTCTAAAACAAAGGGTGGGGGGGGGGTTAAAGCCGAGTAAACCAAGTCTTTGATGATAACGATGTTGATGTGCTATCCTTTATAACACTTATCCAATAATACTTTAATACACTCTTAATACTTTTATATACTTGAAAATACACAAAATTATGGTTGAGAGGCTACAGATCCATGACAGACGACAATCATAAGTGTGGTGACTCAAACTTCGATAATGTTTAGGCCCACCTATACTTGGTCGAAGACTCGGATAATACACTAGAGCTCTAGAATCGTCTGCAGTACACTAATGATCTCATGGTGCGATATAAGTTGTATTCAAAAGTAAGCTAATTGAAAAAAATCCTAGTTCAAAATTCATTCATTTGCCATAAAATTAATTACATAAAAATTAATGAAATAAATATTATCAATTAAAATATGGCACTACCGGCAAAGAATAATTTGTATGCCGGCAGTGAGTTCGAACAACTATGATAAACATATAAAACAAAAAGAAAAATAGAGCTTGTTATAAACAACTAAACTATGGAAAACTAGGTCACATCTCAATCATTACAAATAATTAAACACTCCTTTTAGTTGTAAAATTTTTTCATAAATTGCAATGACCGATCTCCATTTCATAGAAGCAGAAAGGCTTTTTCTGAGTGCCTACTATATCATATTCTATTTTGAATACATTATTGAAATCTCAATATTAGATCAACGGTATTCATGAATAAGTAATAAATAGTCGATCGTAAATAACTGATGAAACAGATCAATAAATTGAATTGATTTGATGATTATGTTTGAACTGTTTAGGTGGAAATACTGCAAAAGCCTGGCGAAACAGTGTTCGTGCCCGGCGGTTGGTGGCATGTGGTTCTCAACTTGGATGAGACGGTGGCTGTCACTCAGAACTTCTGCAGTCGTACCAACTTCCCGGTCGTGTGGCACAAAACAGTGCGCGGCCGACCCAAGCTGTCTCGCAAATGGCTGCGTCGTTTGAAAGTGATTATCTCCCTCTAACTTTCCAAATCAATGATTCTTTCTCATTGTAACCACTTATTCTTCAGCTTTCATTCCACTGTATTCTAATTTCCTTTGTGAACTGTCAATATTTATTTATTCAATCACAAGCAAATTTTGATGAAATTTATTGAATCACAAGCATCCCTGATATGGAAATTTGCAGAAATGTTCAGGTGCTAGCCCAAAGCCTCTATTCTTAATGTGTGTTCTAAGTGGAGAAGGGCTCTTCCTTATTCCCCACAGGGTTTTAAAATTGTATGTTTCACAAGTAAAGCGTACTATGTATTTCTATCTATATTGAACTTGTTCACTGTAAAAATGATCTAGTTGTAACTCTCTCTAATGGACGTTTACAGTGACTCATAAGCAGCACTGTTGCCAATTTCTGGGGGATTGAACACTTATTTAAAATGAGACTAGATTCATTTTAAATAATTCTTCTCACAAACAATTCTTGAAATTATTTTAAAAATTGAATATGCTACTTGAAATTATTATTAAAATTATAAATATACTCAATTGAAAATATTTTTCTCACAAACAAAATTTACAATGATTGTTGTGTTATAGTATATTTCGCACCTAGAGCAGAAAATGAGATTTTTCCGGCTCGAAATCGGTTTTCAAGTCCGAGGCCGTAGGCCGAGGTCTAGAAAAGATTGAGAGCCGGAAAAACATTTTTGCCCGTGGTGCGAACGCTATTTTTCGCCACACACAAAAATAAACTATATATATATATATGAGAATAGTTGTTTACTAAGCACTTCCGAAAGCAGAAGTGGAAGGTGATAGCTCTAGCAAATCTGAGGTAATCTGAATATCAGGAAATTGTCCAAGTATTTTTATTTTATATTCTGATTTGTCTAAATAACCTAAAAGATTATGTTCAATTATGTGGGAGGTTGAGTTTATACTTTTTTATTCTTTCAAATGACAATAAGATGATATTATTATGAATGTTTTAATTATTGAATAATGAACACAAATAATGAAAAGTTTTTTGATCAGCTGTTTTTTGATCACCTTTTTTAGTTCCATGTTAGCGGCTGGAAAGGGTACTCTTTCCGGCCTAGGCCGGAAAGAAACCTGTTCTGACGTCAGACGAGAGTCGTCTGCAAACAATGTCTTTCAGATCTACGTAGGGACTGGAAAACAGCTGCTTTCTGTGCAGTGTGGCGAAAAAATTGTTTTCGCCCCACTTGGATGTAATGAACTGGTTTTGAAGGCCGAAAATGATTGTTTTCTAACCAGGCCGGTAAAAGTTTTACAGCCCTAGGGCTGTAAAATAACCTTGAAGTTAGCTGATTCTGATTTGATGTGAACGTGTTTACAAAATGGTTTATGAAACGGAATCTGTTTATGCTTCTAGAAATAGAATAAAGTATTTTGCAATAAGATACTATCATTTTATTTGGATGAATGAAATACAAATAAGATATTATAAACTATTCAAATTCAATTTTCAGAGTAGGATAGAACTTCTAACCTAAACTTCCGAAGTCGACGACAACAAGCATTGTTGACGTTGACATTCAGATTGGCCAAATTTCAAGTGTGCTAAAACAGCTGATCAAAAAACTTTTCATTATTTGTGTTTATTATTCAATAATTAAAACATGTATAATAATATCATCTTATTGTCATTTGAAAGAATAAAAAAGTATAAACTCAGCCTCCCACATAATTGAACATAATCTTTTAGGTTATTTAGACGAATCAGAATAAAAAATAAAAATACTTGGACAATTTCCTGATATTCAGATTACCTCAGATTTGCTAGAGCTATGAACTTCCACTTCTGCTTTCGGAAGTGCTTAATAAACAATTATTCTCATATATATTATATATATTGTTTATCTTTCTGTGTGGCGAAAAATAGCGTTCGCACCACGGGCAATAATGTTTTTCCGGCTCTTAATCGGCCTACAGCCTCGGACTTGAAAACCGATTTCGAGCCGGAAAAGTCTCTTTTCCTTCCCTAGGTGCGAAATATACTATTTTGTATTAGTCATTCAATTTCAGCTGTTTTACATCCATTAAATCAAGCCGGTAAACAGCTGATTGTAGAACAAATAAACATATGATTCTTATTACAGCTTACTATACTGTAATAAAATCATATGTTTTCTTTACAGTCGAGTATGTTTCCTAGTTCCGAATTTGGAATAGCAAAACTGCCGCCTTTTAGCGCTCCAGGTGGATGTTTTGTCAACTACAATCAAGAAATTCCTAATTCGAAACTTGTAAACTAGGTTATGTTTATAGAATGCATGTAGTAATGTCAGCACAAGTAGGTAATTTTTTCTGTTTCTCAATCATTCTTTTCTAAATTATTATGACAAAAAATAGTGTAGGTTACTTACACGTGAATGTCTTTTGCAGAGCTCGTATGAAACTCTAGTCTCGGCTAACGCCTCGACTGGAAACATCATTCTCGCCTGCAAAACGGCCCTTCCCGTCCTTGTTACATTCTACTATTACATTCTTTATATGATTTTATACATTCATAATGAAATCATTCTTCATATGATTTTATACATTCATAATTTAGAAGGTTTATACCTTGAAGCCTTGTCAGACCGACTTCTCTACCGCCGCTGGAGAGTAGTTTTAAAAACGCTCCCTGTCTTATCAACCAAATTACATCCACGTAATTTGAGTTTCAATCAACAACAAATGTATTGTTTTTCACTCATAGTGCCAACCTCTATAAAACTATTCAGAATGTGGTTGCGAATGGCAACATTAAGAACTGTTTTATCATCTTACTTGATATCGATGGTGTTTTCATTATTAATAACAAAATTATTACTCAAGTTGAAATGTTTTCCAGAAGCTAATTGATTGGTTTCAGACGAAAGTGCCAGACCTAGCCAGTGTGGCCGAACAAGTTGACATGAGCCAGTCGACCGGCGTGGCAAGTGACAGCTCCACTTGCTCGAGCTCCAGCTCCAGTGAGTCCAGTGACACTTCCCTCTCCCAAAGTGATTCTGACAGTGGACAAGAATCTCTGTCTGCTCATAAAAAACGGTACTACTTTACACTAACAATTATCACAATATTTTATATTTTAAAACAAAACATCATTTTCTCCATGTGTCTATTCTGAGTTAGATTTCAATGTGCAGTAACTACTAGTTGATGAAAATATTGGACGAATTCTACGTTCCCTGTATCGGTCTTGATCATTTTCCATCATTATTATAATTGTATAGTTTTTTGTTGGAAAAACATTGAGTGATCTAATGTCCGAAAAAATTTCCAGTCTTTTTTGTAACTTATTTCCGATGTGGGATATAGTGGACTAATATTATATTAACTTCAAATTTTCTCTTTTCGCTTCGAAAAAGGTATTCCGAATTCTATCAAAGTATGTCATGGTTCAAAAGTTTATTAAACTAAAATGAGATCCAAACCACTAAACCAGATTTTAAGAAGAATTATTTTTTTTTTGTAAATAGAAGTAAACACTCAAATTGATGAGTTCAAAGTAATTTGTAAAAGTACTAATACTGTTCAGAGTTAAAACTGATTGACTGGAAAATAAAATAAATGAATTCACATTTAATTTAATTGTTACCTACTTCCTCATTCCTCACTGATGTGTGCACTGTATTTTTGTGACTGACGTTTGTTCTACGTATCTCAACGTACGTTCTATTTTCTGAAAAATGTTTAACTGAGTGTTTTGCTGTAAATCTATTTCAATTCTGTTCACAAATTGTAACATAATCGATCAAATGAATAATTTTAAGAAGATTCTGTTATTAACGGCTTTTCCCACTGATTTGGAATGTATCTTGTTGAACCTTTGAATTCCTAAAAAAACCTCAAGATGTTCGTAATGCATTCCATAACCAATCAAACGAGTTATGTTTTCCACTTATAAATTATAGTTTATTATTCTTATCATATTCATGTGAAATGATTAAATGAATTAGCTCATCTTAATTCAAATATTTTCCGTTTGCAGTCGAAAGTTATCGAATTCTCCAAAGTACGCATCGTAACACTGTGATACAACGAGCAATATTGATCTGGGTAAGTTTCTATTTATCAAATTATATTATCAGTTTTTTTTTATTCGGTCAGATCATTATGATTTTGCAGATTTTTTCTGCTTGTTTTGAAATACAAGGAGTGGTCACAGTGCAGCCTTGTAATAATCAATGAAAACTCAATCGGTGCATTTTTACTAGAAACAATTCTCATAGAATATTTTTTGGTAAGCAATTGAAAATTAATAGAAGACAATCAAAAATAAAATGAAAATTGTTCAATTAAGCTAGATTGCACATCAGTATAAGATTTTATGTGTGGTACAGTGAAAATATTCTTGCCATGAGCTCTAATGCGACTATTCATACTGGCTCGGCTGGGCTGAGTGGTAACTCGTATGTGCACTCATAGCAAGAATATCTTAACTGAACCGGTCACGGGCATTCATACTGATAAGTGGCAATTTAGCTTAACGAGATTGAAGGTAGGCCTACTGTACAGTATATATTGAAATATTCAAAGGTTATTTACTACAGTAGTAGTTGTAAAATATATTTAAATGTTCAAAGGTTATGTACTACAGTATTAGTTTTATAAATCTAATTCATTTCTATTAAGTGATCTTAATTTTTTTTATTGCGGATGATCCCCGCATGAGTTTTTTCTTGTGCGTGGGTAATGGAGAGTGTGAAAGTAAATTGATGAGATGAGACATCCAGGCCATCGGCGATCGGCGGGACTCAAACCCACGAGCTAGGCGATGCTAGCAGACCGAACTTTGTAACGCTCCGAACCACTAAACCAACCCGGCCGGCAATTAGGCCAAATGTGTCTGGTTGTCACCGCGTCACCTCATCATCCCGACTGATCGGTTGAGTCGCCGACTACTTAACACCTTTCTAAAGAGGTGTCAAGAAGACGGCAAGATGAGGTGACACGAGCGATCCAAGTACAACCTGTCGTCTACCCAATTCAACATATCCTAAGATTCAATCACTATAATTTGTGTAAAGTAAGTTGAGACTTGGCTCTCCATCCGAAGAAATACAGGGTTGCCAAATCGTGTAAAATTGCAACTTTCTCAAATTTCCAATTCAACGTTGAAATGAATGTAGAATATCATCCCCTATATCCTAGTAGTTTACTAAAAAAGCTTCAGGGTTGAAGGATTAAAAGGAAATTTAACTTTTATTATAAAATTGGAAACATCGCGAAGATTTGTTTTTCTTTTGAATTTCACTTCTCTCAGAATTATGGGGCGTCGTTATGCATAATAATTTCATATCAAATTAACGGGGAGAATGTCTCCTTTATATTGGTGTCTGGATCATTTTTATCCGACTTATAGTTAATTTTTAATTAGCTAATTATTATGTTCGTCAATGTCGAGATATTTCGAGCAGAAAACATTAAATTTTCGACATGCTAAAAACTTTTTAGTTTCAAAAGATAAGTAGGTGGTGGAAGCGAGAAAGTTTCTCACAAATGATTGAAATTATTTTTCCAATTGTCAAACGTACTCGGAAGAGCGTATTTTGGTCTCTCCGGAATTTCAAAGTCAAGGATAGCGGCTGAATGGTGTGCCACCATAATGCTATGAATAGCTGGGATCAACAAAAACAAAATTCAAAACGATTGAAAAATTCAGCAACTGCATGTCACATGATTATAAATAGTGAAAATGACAACCTCGCCTCGAATAATCCAAGCGGTGTTTCATTACAGCCTTTCTAGAGGCAATCAGCTGCTTGCGATTGAAATAATTCAGTCAAATAACAAACCACTCTCGGTCTCAGACAGCACCGTATCGCGCATGCGATAGTAACGGTTTTTTCCCGTTTCATTCAGTCAGATCTTTGAATGTAACGTTCTTTGTAATGATGGTTACCGAGCACCGTAACTGGAGCCGTCATTCCATTTTGATGATGATATTATTATCCAATGATGGTTTATCATTAAATTCGATATAATAATAAATATATTATCATAATTTCATTCAATAAAAGAAAGAGTACTTTTCAATAATATAATTAATAAAATATAACGGTTGTTATTTAACTAATGTTAAAAAACATTATAACTAAGTCATCATATTGTCATTTCAAAGCAAAAACCTAACCCCCTTTTTTATTTAAAACAATAATAAACATAAATCTTTGTGAAAACCCGTAATATCCCTTCCAGCATATTGCAATTTCAAAGCAAAATCCTAACCCCCTAACCTATCTTTTCACCTTTGAAATATCAAAAACCATAATTCTACCTGTACCCTAGCCCTTTCTAGCATATTTCAATTTTAAAGCAAAAACCTAACCTAGCCATATGAAACATTGAAATAGCCTAACCTCTAACCCTTTCACATTCAATACTTTGGATTTCTAAGCAAAATCCTAACCCCCTAACCTATCCTTTCACCTTTGAAACAACAAAAAACATAACTCTACCTGGACCCTATAGTGAGGTCCACTTTATAATGACAGTATTTGATGAACTTTGATGTTGCTATTCTTGTCTATCATCGGCAAAGCACGTAGTACTATCCTTTTCTAGCTCCGCACCGATGCCAAATCTGTTTTTGACAGTATATTATAGCCCCTTCTATACAGCATATTGCAATTTCAAAGCAAAAACCTAACCTATCCTTATGAAACATTATTAAATATCTAATCTAAATAAAACCTAACCCTTAACCCTATTTTGTCAATTAGTTGAATTTCTACATTAAACAATGTGGCAACCTTGCAATGCGTGAAAGAGATAGCGCCATCTGCTTTGATAAATGATACACAAGGATAGCAACTGAAGAAGCAGTGTGTGATATCATAACCTCAAACTTTGGACAACATTAACTTTTTATCAAAATTTTTGGAGAGAAATAGTACAGGCTCAGCCTAGTTTTTCCTCCAATATCATAATTATATTATGATTGTAGTATTCTGCACAATAATAATAAATAAATAAACACCATTGCAAATTACATACTGCCATTATAACGTGGACCGCACTATAGATACTCAAAGAATACTTTTGAATAACTATGTGATAACTGTGACCGTTGCTGGCCGTTACTCTGTATATGAGACAATGAGAAGCAGCTGTCAAACAATCTTGTAAATTGACAGCCTTCAGCATACAATTTGGTACACAATGCATACCATGTAGCCGCTCTTCTAACTTTAAAATTCCTTGGAGACAGAAATACGATCTTCCGACTACTTTTGACGATTGGAAAAATAATTTCAATTATTTGTGAGAAACTTTCTTGCTTTCACCACCTTTTGAAACCAAAAAGTTCCTAGCATGTCGAAAATTTCATGTTTTCTGCTCGAAATGTCTCGAAATTGACGAACATAATAATTAATTAAAAATGACTATAAGTCGGATAAAAATGATCCAGACACCAATATAAAGGAGACATTCTCCCCGTTAATTTGATATAAAATTATTACACATTAGGACGCCCCTCGATTCTGAGAGAAGTGATATTCAAAAGAAAAGCAAATCTTCACGATGTTTCCAATTTTATTATAAAAGTTGAATTTCCTTTTAATCCTGCAACCCAGAAGCTTTTTTAGTACTACTAGGATATCGGGGATGATATTCTACATCCATTTCAGACGTTGAATTGGAAATTTGCGAAAGTTGTAATTTTACACGATTTGGCAACCCTGTAATTTCTTCGGATGGAGGGCCAAGTCTCAACTTATTTTACACAAACTATAATATCCTAACGTCGCTAGGGTAACTTGATTTGAAAATAAATTTTTGGTTTTACAATAATAATAATTATTAAAATTGTTTAATTATTGTAACATATTTGTTTTTTTATTTTACTTTTAACATTTGTAAAACCTTTTTCGTTTTCAGAATAATGGTCAGTCTTGAATAATTATCTTCTACCAAAGAGGAGTTACCTATGATCTATAAATCGTCGCAACGGTTGAGGTATGTCATGTGTTACACAATTAATCGAATTTAATGATAATATAATGAATTAATTATAATTCTAGTTGCTATCAAGGCACTATTTCAAGAAGCAAATCTTCATTGAAAGTGAACAATAGATTCGGTCGTTTGTAAGTCATGTCTATATGAAGTATTCAAATGTCTTGTGAAATCACAATTATAATACCTATCTAACTAATTCAAATTGTGAGACATGAGTATTTTAACTTGATAATTGCGAGGAAATTATCAGCCTGTAATGTACAAGATTTGAACGAAAAATCGGAATTACAGTAATTAAATTAAATCAGGGTCTTTTACCGATTATGAGACCAATTTTAATAGCTGTAAATACTGTACTTGAATATTAATATACTACAGTATTTTCTCCTTTAATAGTTTTATAATTAAATTGTTTGATGTAAGTTACGGTTGGTATATTGTAATATCATTTAACGAAAATCCTCTTAGCACTATTAAAATTCGTTCCATTTTAGTTTTATAATGACTTTATTCTTAGTCTAATGACTTTATATATTAAGTCCATATATTATAAGAACTTATATTTCTTGGAAATGATTAAGAGTTTTATTATATCTTTATTAGGCTGCAAAATACTTGAAAAATAAAATAAATACTTTACTTAATAAAAACTTAACTAAAGAAAATAAATAATCCCACTAGCTAACACTCCATTATTAGTTTCCTCCAGTATTCATGGATAGCAAATCTTTCTGACAATTTCAATTTGGTTTAGATTATTATTCGGCTCTCCTTAACAAAACTCCATTAATTACTTTTCTTCGAGAAACTTCTCTTTAATTTTACTTTTTTATATAATTGGACAAATAGACCCATATTCATAAGAAATATTATTGTTTAAAATAATGTATTTAAACATTGAATAATTCTAAGAGATTTGTTGTTTCTACTCAACACAATACTTTCAACTACTAACTCCCTTATTATTTTGGAATACCATTAGTAGGTCACAGATCGTCTTTTTCTTATTGATTCTATGATAATTATATTTTGAAACTTGATTTTCACAAGGACTCACATTCATTTGAATTATTTTGGATAAATAGTGTAAATGTACTATACATTATTCATTGTAGTTGATTTAAAGTATATTTTCTAAAAAATAAATATTAAGTTGGGAATATACAACTTGAATGTTAATGAAAGGCAAGTGACCATTACAAGATAGTATGTTTACAATTTTAACCATATTTTTTCAAAATCATTTTATAATTTCCCGGAATTGTTGATATTTTCAATATTGTAATTTTCTTTATTATTTACTCATTTTTCTCATATCCCATTAGCAGGTTTATCATGAATCTACTCTGCTCCGGTGAATAGATCTTCGCCATATTTGAATATGATTGAAACATAGTATCTATTTCAATAAATATTATTAGAATATCCCGGAGGCCTTCGAGTATAGTTTTTGCTCCTAGAGCTTAAACAAACATCAACACAAAATTAACATTTCCTACCTTGATAGTAATCTTTAATAAATTGAATTTTCTTTCAAGACCTAAAAAATGCTAATATATTTTATTAACAATAAAAAAATCATTCCTATCTTAACTATTTGAAACTTATTTAATAGCAATACCACTTCCTCAAGTTTTCAAATTTCCCTCAATAGATTCCTATATCTGATAGAGAGTCTGAGTCTGATAAAAAAAACTTATTTAATAGCAATACCACTTCCTCAAGTTTTCAAATTTCCCTCAATAGATTCCTATATCTGATAGAGAGTCTGAGTCTGATAGCTTGATAAAGGGGTTTCAATTAGCCTGTTTTTGGACTTGCGAAAGTAGCTGTTATTATTTTATACCTTTTTTGTACTTTAATTCAAATTAATTTGAGGATCAGCGCACATTATTTATGTTTGCTTGGAAGTTCATGCTATTTTTTCAAGATTAGTCCTAAGTGTGTTATCCATTCATCACTTATTTTTAAACTATCCAATGTCAAACAACCTTTTGATGTAGTATTTTTTAGATCATAATGAGAGGGATTTTGGTTCATAAATTATAACTAATCATGTATAAGATACTAGTATAATCATATTTGAGGAATTCCAAATAAAGTAACCAGTAGCAATTGAAGTATATTGTGTTTGTTGTAAGTATAGTATTATATTATGTGATTTTGACTGAATCTCCTCTTTGAACCACCAATTTTCAATTCATGTTTTATTTTTCATATAAAACGGGAAATCTTATTCAATTGAAAGAGCCACTTATGGAAGCGGAAAAATTACAGGTTGGTTTGCAAATCTTGAATGAAAAAATTTATTGCCCTATAAAGGAGTCTGAAGGTGCGTACAGTCTTAACCGCCACGAACACGTGCATTTCGCACGAGAAACGAAAAGCGCTTGTTCGTGGCGATTGAGTCTGTACGCAGCTTTCTAAACCGTTATTGAATAAAGATTAGACCTAAATTTGATTACCGCAGCAGAGCATCATTTCTTTCATAACTTTCAAGAAAATCTTCATCTTGTCAAATTGTCAAAAATTTATCTGGAAAACAATGTGTCTTGGAATTTTTGATTGAAGTAATTTAATCCTTGGCTCATGATTGCTTTTGCATTACAACCAACAGTTGTACTTATTGAGTTTCTTTTTTCCTTGTTTAATAGATTTCAATTTCTTACTTCGTTTGTTTGCCAGGGCGTATTCAACAGATTTTTTTGTAATTCATGATTTTACCTGCTAAGGATTCTTTGACATAGAAGTTGGTTAATTCATAACTAATCTAATTCTTATCAAATTCAACGCAAAATAACTAAAATCCAATGAACTTAATTGTAGAGTACAGTAATAATTAACAATGAGGGGTAAACCAAAGTAGTTCATTTTTTATAGGGTATTATCATATTATCTTGAGGATATGGACTCTTTTTGAGAAGTAATTAATTCCCTTGTGGAAAATTTCTTACGTGACTGCATTGTAAAATACAGGGTTGAGAATGTTATGTACTGGATAGCAGATGATTTCTTCGACTGTGCTATGTAGAAAACGAACTGATTTATGTCATTGTGATAATTATGGATCATTATCGTTTTTGATTATTCATCCTAGTATTCAAACGTATGATTCTTTATTGATAATGTAGTCAATCAACTGTCTTCCTGTAGTAGATTCTATAAATTCATGAGTGCAAAGAGATAATGGTAGTGGGGTTCACACCATTATTAGTGTAATTATTATAATAATCAACATCTTGTAGTAGATGTAAGTCAATATAAAATGGAATTCCTATAAGTCATGTGCTCTTTGATGTACGTTTATCAGCTTCTAGATAATGATGGTCTAAAATGACTACTTAGCTCTTGACTAGACGTTCAGTCACATTAAGTTATGGTTTCCAAATAAATTCCTAGTTTCTTTAAAGCAAAGAGTGACATTAGAAATCTAATTTCATGGTGCCTCTTCTCACATTTTCAAGTGAACACAGATTATGTGCGTTAATCTACACGAAATAACTTGAACTTGAAATTTAAGTAACTAAGCTACATTTTACTCTAATTTGGTTTCCATGTCTATGTGCTATTTAAATTCATATTAGTGGTCAAAAATATTATGATTGTGCTACATTCAATTAAGTTAATTTTTAGAAGAATTTGCTATTTTACAAAACTGCTTGAATATGGTTTGAAGTGAAATCATTAAGATCGGAGAATTTAATATCTATTTAATTTTGGTTTTTGTATACTACTTATTGCGTATGGTGTTGCAGTATTTTTATTTTGTCACAAAAAAAATTTCGTTTAAAATTTATTCTCGTACGATCTTTGTGAAATTCTCAATTTTATATCAAGTTTAGTAAATATTAAGATTCTTCAACTGCTTTTCTTTTCTAAAAGAGAATTTAAAACTTTGTTTGAGAGGTAATATTTCTCAGTTGTGTTTGTCAATGGTTAATTATTGCTTTTAACCCTGTGTGAACGAATAAAAAACTTTTTTCTGTTGATATTTTAAAAAGTTTTTTGATTTGTAACTTATAGCGTACTATCAAGGTAGCGTATTCTAAGGTAATTTTCTTTTCGATCATTACTTTTGAGATATGAATGCCTAACTGTTTGAATTTTTGAAACAGATCATTTCAAATTCAGTATGAAACATTCTTCATTCTTCAAGTTGAGATATTTTACTCATTGTTTGAAAATGGAATAACTTTCTCAAAAATTAATATTTCCTGGAAAAAATCTCCATTCAATCAACAATACCATGAAGAATGTATCCTCAAAATTTCATATATCTCTTACCGAATTTGAAATGATCTGTTTTAAAAATTTAAACTTTAGCCGTTCATCCAGAAAAGTAATAATATGATTAGACATTTTATCTTAGATTTTTTTAAAACTTTGATAGAAGAATTTGATAAAAACTTGATAGTATACAATTCGAGAGGTTACCTATCAATATTAGGACTGCATATTACATAAATGATGCAATTTTCATTAAACTATTGTAATGTCTTGTATGAAGAATTGAGATCTTAGTATTATAATGTAAGCAAGTATTATTAGTTGTTCAGTTATGAATGATCCTACTGAAGCTTCCGTAAATCAAGGTACTATAGTTGAGATTCTGCTCTCCATCCGAAGAAATAACAGCGTTGCCAATAATTGGTGTAAATTTGCGACTTTTCCAAATTTCAAAATTTAATCACAGAATTGTATGTAGATATCATCCACGATATTCCACTTGTGCTGAAAATGTTCAAGGGTTGAAGGATTAAAATGAAATGTTGTTGATGAAATTAAATACATTAAGAAAATACGATTTTATTTTCATATCACTTCTCTCAGAATTATGGGATATCGTTATAAGTGAGAATTTTATATCAAAATAACGGAGAGAATGTCTCTTCTCTATCAGTTTCCGGGCTATTTTTATGCGACCTATAGTTATTTTTTAATTAATGATTATGTTCGTCAATGTCAAGACATTTCGAGCAGGAAACATGAAATTTCCTACATACTAGAAAAATTTTGTTTCTATAGATAAGTGGGTGGTGGAAGGGAGAAAGTTTCTCAGAAATTATTTTTTGTTCTTCCGAGTACTTTTGGCAATTTGATAAATAATTTCAATTGTTTCTTAAAAACTTCCTCGCTATCACCATATATTTAACAATAAAGTTTCTAGCATCTCGAAAATTCCATGTTTTCTGCTGGAAATGTCTCGACAATGACGCACATAATTATTAATTAAAAATAATATAATCATCAATAACTAAAAGTAGGTTAAAAATGATGTAGACACCAATAGAAAGGAGACATTCTCCTCTTATTTTGATATAAAATTCTTACTCATTACGACAACCCATAATATTCTGAAAGAAGTAATATTCAAAAAACTTTTGAAGCACAACTGGAATATCATTTATGATGTTTTACATACAATTATTCTGTGGTAGAATTAGTAATTTGAGAAAGTTGCAATTTTACAGAATTTGGCAACGCTGTAATTTTCAATAATTATCGATGATGGGCCAAATCTCAACCCATTTTATACAGACTATATAAGTAACTTTTTTAGTATTGATACATCATTTCTTTGCTGTATGAAATCATTAAATTTTATTGGAGAAGTGCCTTAATTATAAATGATAGTAAATGTGAATTTCAATAAATGTTTTTTCAAATACTTGTGGTGTTTTCTCATTTATTACCATTATATCTATGTTTATCAAATCGAGGTGGATGGGGTAGGTTATTGTATCAAATAAATTTCAACTTCAAACTCCATAAATTTATATAGTTTTAGATTAAGTTTATTGAATCATTTAACAAACATGATTAAGTAGATTCATGTGACTATAAAATTAGTGGAGTAAAAACTTCTTTGGCACTTCAATCATTAATATTGGAGAAGTTTCTTATTTAATTCTCTCATCTCAGATTATCGATACATTCTATATGGGTAGTTTTATTAATAACATTTATCCAAGTGTAACATTTTATTTCCGTCGGGAAATAGGCTACATGAATATCAAGCTACATTGCCAATTTTACAGCAATGGAAGTTAAGTACAGTATTTGAAAATTTCATTACCCCATCAAGTTCATACTATAACTTGATATATATCTATCGTCTCATCAGATTTATTATCAAATTCAATCGTATTATTCTAATACACAATAATTGTTCAATTGATTCACCGAAACAATAACTATCGTACCTACTTTAATATAAATTACATACTTATAATATACAGTAATAAGTGACTTAGGAATGATAATAATGGAATGATCGTACATTATAACTCAGCATCAACCAGTGAGTAGATTCTGTTGGTAAGATTGGTTTCTAGGCCATAAGTAGGCCTAATATGTAACTTCGAATTGAAGCTCAGAAAATCAATTTTATAAATAAATAATAGAAGTGATGCGTTTTTTATGAACTGCATGAATTTCTTCATTTATTAACAGAGTTGCAAATCATAATTATTTTCGATATGATCGGGAGCAGGTAGCAGGTAGAGTTCACCAACTTTTTCTCCCGAATTTTTATGAATAAAAGTTTCCAAATCGAAAACAGTTTGTGAGATGAGTCAAAGTTCGCCAAAATGTCCGCCGAACATTTTCTGCTGTAGTTCTATGAAGGATGACAATTTATTGCGAGTGTCCAAAGTTGAGCTATCTGGTTGAATTGATCTGCTCCCAGAATGCAATGCTGTTGCACAGTTTCTGGTTGCTAGTCGGAGTCGGAGAAGCTGTTCCACTGTCATCCGAAATATTTCCGCAGCTTTCGGCCTTCTCCACTGGTTTCATGTGATCGGCCGGCCTGTTAGAAGCCCTCAAGCCTTCCCTGAACTCTTTCGAAATGCATCGGGCTGTTAGACTATGCACCTTCAAAAACGAATAAATATAAAATAATTATTCTCATTGCTGTCAAATTGAAGGAAAATGAAAAATGAGATGCTAAACTACAGAGACAATATTTACACTTCTTAATTTGTAGTGCAGGTATGAAATATGCATAAATGTATCATGATTGTACTATGAATTGCATGAATGGATGATCTATGTATTTATTGTACTAATAGTAAAGTAGAAAGAAAAATAAAAATCTCAGTACCCTTTTTGAAGTATTTAATTTAGTGATTAAATAATTCAAAAAGGGTACTGAGATTTTTATTTTTCTTTCTATTTCTATAAAAAGTAGCCCTATACAGAAAAGAGATAATAGTAAAGTATAAATCATTCATATTATTGACCGAGCGAAGTGAGGTCTAAGCTTCAAGTCGACGGTTTGGCATTTCTCTTAATGTTTATATGTTGCAAATTTATGGCGAAACGCGGTAATAGATTTTCATGAAATTTGACAGGTATGTTCCTTTTTTAATTGTGCGTCGACGTATATACAATGTTTTTGGCAATTTTGCATTTCAAGGATAATATAAAAGGAAAAAGGAGCCTCCTTCATACGCCAATATTAGAGTAAAAATCAGACTATAGAATATTATTCATCATGAATCAGCTGACAAGTGATAACACTGATGTGTGGAAAAGCCAGTCTATTGCTGTATTTCCATAAGGTACTTGTGGATGAGAATACTGCGTGTGGTCTACTGTTCACAGAACTACTAGTGTACTGAAATTACATTATGAATTGGAATCTATATATATATATATAATATATATATATATATATTATATATATATATATATATATATATATATATAAAAGCGTAATGGCACTCACTCACTCACTCACTGACTCACTCACTCACAG
The DNA here is from genome assembly GCF_014356525.2 of Nilaparvata lugens. Taxonomy (NCBI): domain Eukaryota; kingdom Metazoa; phylum Arthropoda; class Insecta; order Hemiptera; family Delphacidae; genus Nilaparvata; species Nilaparvata lugens. The sequence continues at coordinate 49,141,562 of NC_052505.1, read as the reverse complement.
AACTAAAAATCTACCGGACCAAAAACGTTCAAATTTGGTAGGTATGTTCAGTTGGCCCTTTAGAGGCGCACTAAGAAATCTTTTGGCAATATTTTAACTCTAAGGGTGGTTTTTAAGGGTTCAAAGTTCGTCTTTTAGCATTATATTCTTCTTATTCTCTTAATTATAATTGAAAAATGTCCATACCATATGTTAATATAGAACTATAATCTAGAGAGAGTACCTCTTCGAAACAGTTGTTAACTGGTAACTAAATTAAGAATTTTGTCAGGTTGGCATTATGTTGAGTTGACTTTGTTAGGTTGGCACCAAGTTGAAGATTGAAATGCATTTATCGCGGAAAAATTGATTGGGCACTGCTACTTCAATCAGAGCTATTCCTCGCTTCGCTCGCCATATCCGTTTAGCCAGACGTTTAGTCTGGACCCCCGACTGGATCGTTCTAACATATGATAAAAATGCTCAAATGAAAAATGCAGGCGAGCGAAGCGAGCCTGCTGATCTCATTCTTGGACGATCCAGTCGGGGGTCCAGGGGGCGGAGCCTGACGGCTAGTGATTTATAAATCAACTCATGTTAGTTATCAGGTGGATATCAATCAATCAATCTCTTTATTCAAAACATACATAAAAATGTGCATGAATGAGTCTTTCTTTATTTATTATTTTCAACAAAATAAAATAAATACAAGCCGAGAAAAATACATCACCAATAGATAGTCTAAATACACAATGAGTTGGCACTATAATATTCTTCATAACTGTACAATTCCAATTCCATAATATACTTTTTCAGTTTCTTTTTAAACCTTGTAATATCTTTTTCGCTCCACTTGGATGTAATGAGCTGGTTTTCGTGCGTCATATGGAGGCCGAAAATGATTGTTTTCCTCCACCTACTGGCTAAAGTACTTACTTTACTCCCTGAAACATAATACTAAAGTGTCACTTTTTCGCTCTCGGTAGTAAAAAACAGAAAAACTCCCTAGGGAGTAAAAGTGACTCCATTTAAATAACATGGGAAGCATCTCTATTTTAAAAACTTACATTATAATAGGTTAGAAGGTCTAAGCTCAGATGAGAAAGCATAAAGAGGTGTCTGTCATTGAGTCAACTGAATTCAATACCACAACCAGAAATTTGATCAACTCATGAAATATATGTTTGTATGATATTATATTCTTAATATTAGTAGACGATAAAAATTTATACAATTTTTAAAATATCTTATTCTATTCAAAATACCAGCCAACAAATATTTTTGATCTGCAATTCAAATCTGAACCGCGTGTTCTGGAGTCAGCCATTTTTGGTAAACACCCAGCTGATATAATTGTTACAACTTTAGCCGATAGATAGCGCAATCGGCAGTGCCAATCAGACGGCCGGTTTTAAAGTTTTAGATTTTAGGTTATGTTAGGAAACATTGTCACCAATATGTAAGTTATTAAAATGATTTTATTTGCAGTTTCTATAAAAAATTGTAGACGGAGGAAAAATGTTGTGTACATCACGAGTGAAAAATACTTTTTCTCCCTCAGGAAAATTGTTGCCCTCGGCTTTGCCTCGGGCTTCAAACTTTTCCCTCAGGCCTCGGACTTGAAAACCGATTTCGAGTCGGAAAAGTCTCATTTTCGGCCCTAGGTGCGAAATATACTATTTCATGATTAATACAAGTAGGAAGGTAAGTAGAATTTGATGCCCATATAGGTTGGGCTTTGTTTGTATTAATCTTTACTATGTTCTTTTATAACTAGTAGTTCTGTGAACAGTAGACCTCACGCAGTATTCTCATCCACAAGTACCTGATGTCAACTGTTTCAGATGTCAACAAAATCAGTTCACGTTTGAATTTGTATTAAATAATTTGTATTATATAATTTATTAATATTTATGTTAATTTAAACAATGAATAGAATATATTTCTATTCCAGAATTTATATAATATTAATCCAGTTCCGTGATAATCTTTCCATCTAATGAAAATTAATTTTTTTCAATCAAAAATATTATAATTTCTTCAGCATTATTTATTTCATTTGATTATTTTTAATCACCTATTAAATTAGTTTTTTCGAATGTGAGAATATTGATACTGATGGACACGCATAATAATACCATGACTGCAAAACAAAATATTAAAACCAAAGACCTTAAAGCTGCGATTAGACCAAATTTATTAACAAAATGTTAATAACTCAATCCTTATAGATTATATTAGATTGAACATAACTTATCATACACATGATGAACATGTGTGTTTGTCAACTTGCGTTCAATCTAATAGAATCTATAAGGATTAAGTTATTAACATTTTGTTAATAACTTTGGTGTAAACCCAGCTTAAAGATGCATACCTCTTCAAGGTCTTTGATTGAAACTATAGACCTTATACAAATACAGTAATGGACTATGTATATGATAAATAATTCTATAGTCTGATTTTTACTCTAATATTGGCGTATGAAGGAGGCTCCTTTTTCCTTTTTTATTATCATTTAAATGCAAAATTTCCAAAAACCTTGTATATACGTCGACGCGCAATTTGAAAAGGAACATACCTGTCAAATTTCATGAAAATCTATTACCGCGTTTCGCCGTAAATGCGCAACATATAAACATTTCAACATTAAGAGAAATGCCAAACCGTCGACTTAAATCTTAGACCTCACCTCGTTCGGTCAATAAAATTGTTCCCGTTTCTTGTATTGTAGTCATGCACACTAGATTGCCTGGGGAATTTGTCTTCATTATTTTTTACGTAAAGTTGTTTTGTAAATAGTCCATACACCGTCATTAATTCTAATTTTCTAAAAAATGTTCTGCACGACTCTTGTCTATTTAAATTAAATATTTTTCTTATTGCTTCTTTTTGGAGTTTTAATATCCTGTTCAAGTCAAATGCAGTCCCACCATAAATCTCAATGCCATATGAAATATGTGAGTGGACAGTGGCATAATACACTGATCTCAAATTTAATAAATTAAAATGGGTGCCAGCCTCCTAAATGCAAATATTCCTGTACTCACTTTTTTACATACTCTTGATACATGCTCTTCCCAATTAAGTTTCTTATCTAGATCTAGACCTAAAAATCTTATGTTCATTTATAACATTTATTTTCTTTGTCACGATGTTTCTGCATTCTATCAGTTTATCAGATACTAATATTAATACACCTCCCCCCCTAAAAGACTTCCTTACATACCAACACTTACAATAATATCCTGGTATTTTAATTTTTTGAATTTCATTTTCATTTAATTTATGTTCAGTCACAATAACTATGTCAGGTTTAATTTGATATGTGAGTAAAAAGAGCAAAGTCTGAAGCTGAGTTTTGCTTAGGGTATTGATAGAAATAATTATTTTTCGCTCCAATTTTGTGATAGAATTGAGCTCATGTCATTTCTCAAATACTTTTTTAGAATGTGGCTTTAAATAAATTTATTTGAATTGAAAATAAAATTATGGAAACGAAAATTGTATGATTTATATTGTTACAATTAACTTACATTACGGTGAAATGTTGGGATAATAATTGAAATTGTTGAACGAGTTATTGAGAAGATCCAAAGGAGAAAACTTGATGGAATGTTGAAATACAAACTCTTGAATTGTAAATGTCAAAAGTTGATACTATAATTGTACTATAATACAATTTACTTCACAGTTTTATTCTTCAACTGGATGTCACGATAATACTATTTTGATTAATAATAACATTATTTTAGATACCACGGACTCGTGCTATATAACATTATAAGATAACACGAAGGAATATTAGTAGGATGAGCCTCATGAGTTAATGAGTAATATTTTTTACATACCTGGCGCACGGGTAGTGTCTGTACTTCCAATTTATTTTTCAATGCTGGTGTACTTGAGGCTTGTACTTCAGCTGCTTGAATCTGAAAAGGATCATTATTTTTTGTTCTCACTGTTTTGAAAATTCCTTAGATAAAATTTCAATGTTAGTTAATGCAATATTTTAGTCTGATAAATGAAGAAAAAATTTTAAAAATAGACAAATTGCTTTTCTAATAGTGAGGCAGCTGAATATTATAGAACTGTTGAATATTTCCCTGTATCATTTAGAGATGTATCGACATATCTGATGAACTAATATTTGTTTAAAGTGGATACGCAAATAATGTAGTAAGTCAGAATTTCAAATTACGATTCAAATCCCATTTTCTAAAAAAAGTTCTAAACTATACGGTACCGTATTTCAACTGAATCTGCTCAGACTAAAATGCCTTTTAGTATTATAATATTACAAACAACATATTTAGGCTATATCTCGAAAGAGAGTTTCGGTATGTGAAAAATTCAATCATGAGCAAATTTATTCTATATCTCCATAAAATTCAAATCCTTATTGTCAAATATCATAAGTTGTGTTGTATTTTGCTCATATCTTGTTAGAGTGCGTAGGTGTAAACTAGTACGGTAAATATAATTTGACCATGTACTAATTCCAGTAGATTAGAATGTTATTTTGTCTAGCATCACCACCATTCTAACGTTGGTGACTTTGATTCTAATACATGATTTACTATCTAACAAGTAATGCATTTTTATTTAATTATTTTTATGTAGTGAAAATTATATTTGAATTACTTCAAATAGCCCATTGTTGCTATACCTACTATATAGATATTCAAATCATACTTTCACTTCATATTAATTATAATCAATTGGTAAAATCATAAGCTTCATTACATTATTCAGAATCCTCTTCAGTCTGCTTTAGAAAATCCATGATGAACAGAACTGTTGATAAATATTACCTGTGGTTGAGGATCGGTCTCAACGTTGGAAAACTGTTTAGCCAGTTCTTTGACAGACGGCAGAGCTATAGGATCATCATCATAGTCATCATCATGGTCGGCAGCAGCGCCCCAAGTGGAGACAGTTGTAACCTGCTGTCTATCTCTACTTTTCGATGTCGAGACGGTCGTCAACAGCTGCTGATTGTTCAAATTGGAGACATGCGTTCTGGTCTCCACCGCTGACTTGGCCACCGCCGGCGCCGTGCCGCCTCCATTCCAGCGGCCTCCAACCTCCACCTCGACTCGAACCGACACCTGTAAAATATCGATATACCTTCCTATCAAACAATGGAGGCCTTCATATTTTTTGCATTGAATGTCTTTTCAGTTGATTAGAGAGATAAAAATATTCAGTTCTCACTAAGATTGGATAGACCTAGGGTCTACCAAAATTTTTAAATCGAGTGTTTTTTCAGTTGATTGTAGATATGAAAATATTCAGTTATCAGTAACGTAAGTGATTATATCACCACTAATCACAGACTTCAAAATTATCTCCCTGAAAATTTGTTTCAAGATTTTGGTTGTCTGCTCAGCTTTAGAACGAAAAATTACTCAGACGTTTCAATATGAATGAGAAAAACTATTTAGAATGAAGTGGATCATCTTAGATTCTCCCTTAATACACTAAAAAACATAATACACAAATATATACAACATATTTTTGAATCCCCCTACTAGACTATTTATCTATGTGTAGGGATTTACTGGAATCTTCAAAATCATGCTTAATAAAAAATACTTTTGACTATATTTTTGTCACTTCGTATTACGGTAATGTTTTTGGAGATCACTGGTCCTTGTCTCTTCTTGTATGATGCTGTAACTAAATTCAGCAATAGGCTAATCATTTTTCAAAAATTTACCACTACAATAAACCTGAGAATAGATCTATGTATACCGGTAGCCTACCTGTGATTTACTTGCATCGTAGGCATGTGTTGTTGAAATGTCAGTTCTTGCGTCATTGGAAGAATCTCTCCTCTTCTGGAAAAATGTAAAATCTCCATGCTTAGATTTTCAAGTTCAATTTGAGGCCATTCATGTAATATTATGATTCTTTAGCTGTTTTTATACATTAATAGAAAATAATAATTTCTTCTGTTGCCACTTCTGAGGTTATCGGATAATATAAATTATGAGAAGTGAAAATTAGAGAATGTAGATAACCTTATAACTTATCAGAATTCTATTTGATTTTCAGAATAAATGCTCCATTATCCTGTTTTTAAAGATATAACTACTGGTCCAAGCCGGTTCTTCTACTAAGAGGACCAGGACTACTTTGAATAATTCAAGCACAGCATTATTATAATTTCTCCAAAAAATGATAAATCTCTTGAATATTTCCCAAACTTAATGATTGTGCTATAATGTGATAATGCTACAATTTTCAATCAAGTTTGATCGATTTCCTATTACAGTATATGTACACATTTGAATTTGAAATATGACCCGTAATGTTTTTAAAGAATGAATAGAGGACATCTTTTTTTATCAATATAAGCTGTAAATGCTCTCAAGAACAAAATCAAGTTGCAGTTCCGTAAGTTTTACTTATCTATGTTTTGCTTTCGCTATGTTTTTGTATTATACTTGAAGGATTCATCAATCAACATAGATAAACGTTTTTATAGGCTACATTATGTTATTCATGTTATAACTACTTTAACTATTCTAACTACTATAACTACTTCATGAGTGATTCATGTTATATCTACTTTATTTACAAATGGAGAATTATTTTTCAAGCACGATGTTGGAAGCTAGAAGCTATGGTGACGTTATAATGGCAGTGGAGAAAGATAGGGGAACAACGTTGCCAATCCTCTGTCTTGACAATGCCATCTATAGACTGTAGCTGATACAGTTTTATGGATGTAAAATTAACTATTTATTCTCGTTTGAAATAATCAATTAAATTTTATTAAGCAAGAAATAATATTGTTCAATAATTTCATAATGGATTTTCATAATTAAAGATGAAATATTTTGTTAATTAATTATTAATTCTATATTGTTGAAAGACGATTTGGCAACAGAGCAAAGCGAGAAAGAGAGAGCGCTATCCGTTTTGTTGAATGATAGATGAGGATACCAATATGCTAATCAAACACTGCTATTATAACGTGGACCTCACTATAGGAGAGTGCACTGTACAGTATTGTGGTAGAGTGGTAATCATTGTTATCCAGACATAATTGAAGCCAATACCGTACCTAGGCTTATTTAATAATTCAAACTTTGCTATACTAGAAATAACTGAAGATTATTCTTGTTGAGAGGATTATTATAATGTTCAAAATAATTTCGATGATTTTCCATTTACACAATTCAACTTTAAATACGATTAAGCTAAACACTTTTCACAATCATGCTAGCATGCAAAAATACTTTATTAAATACAAGAGTAACAAAGATCTATGAAAATATTCGAGAAATGTGTGTAGGCCTATATTGAATCTTCCTATCAAAATTCAGTTTAGTGATGTGCAATAAGAATTTGGTGATACAAATTATAGGTAGTTGATAAGGCAAGAAATAAAACAAACTATTGGTGCATTCAAAACATAACTTTTATTGAGATATCAAGAAATAATTTTAGATACTGGTATCTCTCATGCAAATTACAATATTCAATACTATTTGACAGTATATCAATCCAATTACAAGAGCATGTTCGAAAGTTGATACTTCACATCAATACATGAATAATATTTTACAAGTTCATAAAGCAGAATAATATGTTATGAATGAATGAATTGGGAAAGTACAAAATGTAACTTCATGTTTACAGTTTCAGAAAGTGAAGTCGTCTTAAACAATGAGAACAATTGAATTTTTTTAATAATATTATAATTTTATAATTATTCAATTTTTCTATAAAATTGGTTATGTTTTAAAAAACAATATTTTTAATGTGTAATAAAAATGAATAGAACTTATGTAGAATAGATGAACAAATTTACTGAATACCAGTACAACATTATTCAATATCAATTCAAAAATGAATTTCCCTACTATGATGAACAAAATAATAATAATACTATGATGAATGAAGAGTAAGTACTGTAATGAGTGGATTTAAGTGAGTTATTATATCAATGAGGGTGGAAAAATGATGAAAGTTTTGAGCACATGCTGCTGAATGAAGTTGTGAATAGAGCTCCGATTTATTTAGTCAATTTATAATATTCATTTTACAGTTGTATTCATTTGAAAAATGAATAGTGTACTTTATAATAGCGTGGTCTCAAAGAATGGAAACTAATACAGCAAGTACGGTAGGCTATATAGGTGAGCTAAGTCTTTTTTGAAAATAATAAGAAGATGTAACTTGATGTGAAACATCAACTTTCTGCTGTGACAATTAAAAAATACAAGAGAGAAGTTATGCTTTGAATGTCAGCACTAAAGATTACTTGAACGAGAACAGAGCTTTGATTTTATTTTTCCTTCGAATGAAGCATTATTTAGCAGAAACCTGACTTCTGATGAAGACAGGAAATTGCTTTTTTGATTCTAATTCAGTATTTTCAAAGTGTTACTTCACAAAAGGAGCCTTAGTTCACCAAGGAAAACTATTTAATATTGAGAGAAGAGCTAGCTTGAATGTGTTGGTCTCCAACATTTTGTTTGCTATTATAACTCTAAAAAATAGAACAACATACGAGATTCAATATAGAACTATTTCAAATCAAAAGTTGATAATAGCAGGTGTATGAACTTTTTGACCACCATAAACATCAATTTGAGTGTTTATTTTATAAAATCAGGTACTTAATTTTGTTATGCTAGTCATGAAATATCCATAAATTGAGTTTCTAATCAACTGAGAGATTGAGGTGATGAGATTAGTGTAGTATGACGGGGAAATATTTATTTGAGATTCTTATTTATAAGAAGTGGAGAGATTTCTAGAACATTATTTGCAAAGTGGAGATTCATAAACGAGTACTGAACAGGTTTCGCAATTTATGGAACAACAAGAGTTTTGCTAAATTTTTAACTCGATTGTAATCTAAAGACATTTGTAGAGGCTGCTCCTCATTGGCATGTGTATTTAGGATGTCATTTTCTCAATTGATGAAGCCTTTTTTGACAGTCCGTGATCAGATTTATCCAATATTATGGATACAAGTGATAAGATTGAAAGAGAGTTTGAAAAGATAAAAATGTTAATTTGAATAGAGAACTGAAAATTCACAAGAATGACTTGGTGATTTAGGTGAAACTCTATGGTACTGTACTGTGAAACATGCAATTAATACGTATTTACATAGCTTCATCAGCTCTTATGACATGCTGGTAAAAAACTCTTTCCCTTCAATATACGGTACATAATTAGGTAATCGACATTTAATTCCCACACCAAACTAAATAATTATAACAATATGGCCAAATGAAAATAAAAAAAAACACTTCCCAATAATGTTGTATGATAGTGATAAATAATTTACATGACACCGCAACCCTCAACTCTAAATATACTAGTAACTAGAAATTTGCTCCACACATAAACCTAATTAACAGATCTAAAAAATACTACATACTAAAAACAGAACTAAGTTTAAAAACTACCATCAAGCTAATACTAATGGACTAGTATCTGAATTACAGTATCAACTAGAACTACTAGTTTTGTATCTTAATTCAACTAATCTCACTTGATGTCTAAAATAATTAACAACACGTTTCCCAACTTTAGAATAGATGACAGGGGATCCTGCTTCAGAAATACTATATTTTAGTAGTCATAATTACACTGGCGCGGTAACTTGAGGTAACTTATATTTTAGGTACTCAAATTTCTGATTGGTAATCTATTGTCTGCACAATTCATTCATTTCTATTTTCGCGTGGATCTATCAATAAGATATTCATTTTTCTAAAATTATGGTCACAAATTCAAAGCATCTGACTGCAACTTAAGCTGTAGCTTATGCTCAGCAAAATCAGAAATTTGTAAAAATTTTAATGAGAATTTATTTTAAAGAACCGTTTTGATTTTACAATTATTCACCTTTTGAAAAATGAATAATGTTCATGGTACAGGCCTAGGTATTGTGGAATGTTATGAAGAAGGAACTTTCATTGAAAAATCTACAGTAGGCTATCAATATTATTTAGGATTAAATACAATATCTAGAGGTGATCCCCAATGGAATCTTCATTTGATTCTAAAAATGAGGAATATTCTATTTTGGAAGAGCTTCCACCCCGTTATAAGATCGAAATTCAAGGAACACGGAAATGATACTTCTTTCTAAAAATGTGAAATAAATTATTTTGTAAGAATCTTCTGTCCTATTATAAAATATTAAATCCAAGGAGCACTGAGCTTATGCAATCTGTTCAAACTGCCTCCCAACTTGAAGCTGTTGCTCATCTTCTTTCTATGAGCCGATTTTAGTTTGAGAGTTTGAGACTTGCGCAGAGCATTAAGATTGTGGAAAGTGCATTCGACTACTTGCGGCTCGGGGAGGGGGGACAATCGCTCGCAGCCGACCAGAGAGGAATTAGCTGACTCGACAGAACTGGCGTAGCCGGACTCGGGTCGCGGTTTGTGAGGCGGTGGGGGCGGGAGGGGGTCTGTGTCCTCGAACAGGGGGTTGAGCGTGAAATTGGGGGAGGAGCCACCCACTCTGGATGCAATGTGCATGACAGATCCCCTCAGCAAGCTAGCCTCGAGGTCTGCCTCACCATCACTCACCTCTTTCTGGTCACTGGTGTTGTTTATGTAGTAGTCGCGTCCGTATCTGAAACAATTAATTGAATTATATTATAAAAAATGTTATTATTGAATAAAAAAGAGATTTGCAGACAGATATAAGTCAGATAAGGCTTGCTATATATGAAACTTTGATAAACTGATACCGGAACAGTCCTGGTTTCTACTCCCGCCAAGAGTCAAGCTTATGGATTCTAGATCATTACCCATGCAAGAACATCATCTAGCTAAAAAAAAATATGTTAGAATAAGAGTTGTTGAATGGAGTTGGCTGAAGGAATTTATAACAATAAGAAACATTAATGAGATTGGTAGGTCAAATTTGAAATAATGTTGAATCAAATCATTTAAAAATTGATGGATTAATACAAAAAATGAATAATGAAAGTGAAGAGCATTACTGAAAGTAATGTAAAATCTAGTTATAAGCATTTATTATTTGTGAAATTCTATTAGAATTTTGTGATAAAATGAACAAATTTAATCAAGTGTAGGTCTACATTCATTGTTTTAGTGAATAGATTCATGGAAGTGGAGTTTATGATAAAGATATAAAACAATCAATAGCTTTGAATGTACCCTGGATTAAATACATAGATGTACAATTTTTCCAATAATTATTTGATTCAACAGCTTCAAATGCTGTTCTGATGTGATCAATATATCAATGATTTATTTTGAAATAATTGGAACTTACTGCTTATGATTGGGTTTGCAACCACTGCAATCGATAGGCACCACTGAAGCATTATTTTCCCCCGTTAGTTCAGGAAATTCTCTGCAAATGTGAAAATACGTTAAGATTGTAATAATGAATCGTGAATGTCATATGGACAAAATTGCTATTATGTTACAAAAAATATTATATGGACAAAATTTTAGAAAACGAGAATACTTTATTGAATTCTAGAAGCATAAAATGATTCCGTTTATCCACTATGTTCCGTGATAAACGCAGAACTAGGAGGTTTGAGGTTAGATCCTATTATACTCTGAAAATTGAATTTGAATAGTTTATAATATCTCATTTGTATTTCATTCATCCAAATAAAATGATAGTATCTTATTGCAAAATACTTTATTCAATTCTAGAAGCATAGACTTATTCCGTTTCATAAACTATTTTGTAAAAACGTTCACATCAAATCAGAATCAGCTGACTTCAAGGTTATTTTACAGCCCTAGGGCCGTAAAAATTTTACCGGCCTGGCCAGAAAACAATCACTTTCGGTCTCCATATGACGCACGTAAACCAACTCATTACATCCAAGTGGGGCGAAATAGTATATTTCGCACCTAGAGCAGAAAATGAGATTTTTCCAGCTCGAAATCGGTTTTCAAGTCCGAGGCCGTAGGCCGAGGACTAGAAAAGATTGAGAGCTGGAAAAACATTTTTGCCCGTGGTGCGAACGATATTTTTCGCCACACTACAGGTATTGCTGACAAAATAAATAAAGAATACAAAATAAAGAATACTCGTTAAGCTATCGTACCTATCTCTTGATTTTAGTGGTAGAAGATTTGCAGTCAGGATTTCAGATTCTTTTAAAATTTCACTTGGAATACCACAGTCATCTTCAAGCATTTTTGGAAATTCGGAATGCACTAATCAACAATAAATAATTTATTGAATAAAACTGGTTGCGAAGCGAATTAGTTTGATTCGAAACTGGAACTAAAATCATGGAGACTTCAGCTTATTATGAAAGTGGACACTCGCCCGATCTAGCGGATGACTTATTAATAATAATTAGCGCGTTGTTTCCAGCCATAAGCGGCTGGAAAGAGACAACTTTCTGGCCTAGACCGGAAAAGAAACCCTTTTCTGACGTCGTCTGCAAACAAGGTCTTTCAGATCTACGTAGGGACTGGAAAACAGCTGCTTTCTGTGCAGTGTGGCGAAAAATTAGTTTCTATCGTAATTAACATTATTTACTTTGAAATAATTTTATTTGGAAAAGTAATAGATCTGTAATCTATACACATCTAAAAAAGTAACAAAATCTAAAATCTTTTACAGTTTTTTAATCTAAAAATCTTAATCTTTTTAGGTTTTAAAAATCCTTTCAGAGTTTCTTAAAATTAATTCTAAAAACAAATTTGGTAGAGCTCTTATAAGGATGTAATTTTTATTTATTGGGAAAACAATCATTGATATCGGAAGAGATAATTAAAAACTGAACAGAATCATGAATAATGAACGTTTTATTATAAAATGACTTACACAGAAGTCTCGTTACTGGTTTGCCTGCCCAAAAGCATGCGCTCTCTCTGTCGCCTCTCAATGTTCTCCTTAGAGTAGGGGTTGTTGGTCAATGGCACGGCTTGCAACCACTTTTTATGTTCTCTCTCGGCAATAGTTCCTTCAAAACATATTTATTTTATCATAAAGCACTTTAAATTCAACCAGTTCTGATTGATGATTATGTTTTACATTCTGACATGTAGATTACTGTATATTATTATTATTATATTTTTTTTGAAGGGACGGATTCAATGATCCAAAGGTTCAAAGAACCCCACACGTCAACCGAAGCTTATTGTGTTCACAAGTAGTATGTTAGTTAGGCAAACCAATACCTGTGTCCTTTACAAGAGCCAGGAGTTTTTCCCTATGCTAACATCCCATTCATCACCTGGTTGCTTGTCACAATCAAGTGTGATATGCTTGCCAGTCTCTTCAGACTGATTAGTCCTCGTGACCTACGTGAGTTCCACTCCTGGCCTTCTTTGAAGGTCCTTCCGCCGAGGAAGGGGTGGACAAGTACCTCATGGTGCCTCTAGGACGCCTGGACACCCTTGACTCAGCCTCTTGACCCACATTTGTGCCTGGAGTTTCACCCATGTATGGTCTCTTGGGTTTTTCTTTTTGCCCCTCCGAAACTTCGCAGGGTCAAAACCCTCACCTCTCCCAAGAAGTTTTGCCTGAATGGCCGCCCTTCTTTGAGCAGAGGTGAGGTTTGGTCTCTTCACCCACAAACCCGTGACCTACGTGAGTTCCACTCCTGGCTTTTTTGTAGGTCCTTCCGCTGAAGGAGGTGTCTCCAAATTGCCTCTAGGGCACCTGCTGGTCACCCTCGACTCAGCCTCTTGACCTACATTTGTGCCTGGAGTTTCACCCATCTCTGGTCTCTTGGGTTTTTCTTTTTGCCCCTCCGAAACTGCCCTGATGGGGCAGATCCCGTGGTTTTGAAGGCAAGGCAACTTCTGGAGTTGCCTTGGGGTCCCTTTTAGTCGCCTCCTATGACAAGCAGGGATACTGTGGGTGAATTATGGTTTTCAACACATTCTTGAGTACGATGTTCAATTCAAAGCTCCCCCAGCCAACAGGGGGGCTAGATTACTGTAAAGTCATAATAAGCAACGAGCTAAAATATAGTAAACCATAGAGCGGCTGTTGGTGTGCTTTCAGCGCTCTCAATGTGTTACACGGCCAACTAAGGGCAGCCATGACAGAGAGAGGCAACAAGAGCCTCTATTGCCAGTCTGCCACTGCAGGAATAGATGTGTTTTTGTGAATTAAATTGATTTCTATGACTAATTATCATATTTATGATGATGATGGTATTGCAAACTTGACTGGAATGAACTATAGACATCAGCTTATATTATATGATCATGTTAGGCCGGTATTAGATAGTAATAGTATTAGACGGTAACATGAAAAAAGATAAAAATATGATTTCGTAAAACTTATTTCATATGATCTGCATATGACAGAAATATTACCGTCTAATACCGGCCTTAGTTTGTTATTTTTTTGACTATCATACTTTGCCTTCTTGTTTTGAACTTAGAGATAATGTAGATAAGTACCGTACCGTAAGCTGGTATCGAAGAAACGTCTTCATAAACTAGTTTTTTCGAATTCCCTACTCAAAATAGCATAAAAAATAATCCAATTTCTAAAATCATAATTTTGCAGTTACGGTATGGCATTTCAACTTAGTAGAGCACTTGTACGGCTAAGCAGTATTAACACTGTAACTTGGGCTACATTAATTTCACCAAGGCTTCAAGTAAAGCAATTCAAACAATTAATTTTATGGATGCATAACAACTGTAATACATATATTTAAAATGCTCAATAAAAATTCAATGTAGTATTTATTAAATATAACTGATTTGCACCTTGTCTTTTATGCAAGTTCCCATTATATCAATAGGGCCATTCAAATTCTCCGCCGCTTCTTGCCTCTCTCTGTCATGGCTGCCCATGTTCAATTCGTAACAGGAATAGTGGCCACTCAGCCACTCTATAGTTTACTATATTTTAGCTCGTTGATAATAAGCCATCTGAAAGTCACTTTATGTTACCAGATAAGTATACACTATTATGCAAATATTGAGACTAGATTGATCTCTGAGTATTCCGGTTTTCAATTCATATGTTATTCATTTGAATAAGTTACAGTACCTAATTACCGTACTTACATTTAAAAATGAAATTAAAAATATTTAGGATTTACATTATGGACCAAGCTCTGAGCTTTAAAAATGTGAAATAGTTTATTCTAAATTTGTGAATGTGAATAAAGGATCTATTTCTAAATCTTTAGAGATTTTTGAGCGTCTTTATAGCACATATAGCACATACTATATCATTGTAATAACGTTGATAACTTTATTCTAAATAATTCAGAATATGAATTATTTAATTACCTGGTCGAGGTGGCGCTGAGAACATATCAAAAGTTTCGCTTTCACTTTCATGATTTTCACTATCAATTCCATTGGATTCAGTACTTTTTGGAGTTGTATCTTCAGATTCTATCCTCCTGAAACACACGAAGATCAAAATACTGTTGCATAAATCAAACAGAATAAGAATGAAGTGCTTCAAGACCTCAGGTTTCTCAATTTACTTACCGTATATCATTTATTAAGGGAACTGCTATGCTTCCTTCATAGACGATTGAGCTCAAATTTTAAACAATCTTCAAAAGTATTCTTATCAAAATCAGATAAAGGAACCAATAAATAAATAAATTAATAAATTCCATTAATAAATTTCAAGTCGTTCGCAATAGTTGCAACCTGAGTTTTACCATAGAGAAACAATAGCGTAGGTTATTGTTAATAATATATTGTGTTATGTTTATCTATGCTATAGAGAAACTTTTTTCCTTATGCTATTGTTTCTCTATGGTTTTACTGAATGCATTTGATATTGTACATTCAGTGTTCATCAAAATGCGTAACTGAGTCAGCAGCCAGAACAAAAAAGTTGTGAAATCATTGATGTAAAATTAATAGCATCATGTAAAGTAATCCTTGACATAAATTTGAAGTTTCCTCGCTCGTATTGTGTTTATTTGAAAAAAATTGTGGTTATAAAACAAAAAAATAAAACTACTATTCTAGTTGAAGGATATAATATAGGATATATATATACTTGTCTAGACAAGTAGGTTTACCATACACGATAGGACTGCATGACAAGGCAGCAGAAAATAAAGTGAGATAATATCCAATAATACTTGAAAAAAGAAGATGAAGAAGAGGAGCCATCTATCTATACCATCCTAATAGATGATAGAATTATTATCAAATGAATTATTGAAATCTGTTTTAAAATCAATAAAAATTGGTACATAAAAAACAATAATTTTATAGGAATTTATTAAGAAGCAAAAGTGCAAGAAGAAAATGGCTAGCGTTGGAATTAGTTTGTGCTTGTAATAATTTCATCATTTCTATTATTTGACGTTGTAATGCATTTGATGTTCTTTTCTGCTACTACAATTGAACATTTTTTAATATATTTCATTACAAGTTTAGTAATTTTCAACAGAGACGAAATAGAAGATTGAAGAAGTGTATTTATTATTCATACTCATACAGGATTTGAGGCCTACAACTTGATACTATTTACTTTTTATTTTGTTAGGGCTACCGTACTCTTAATTATCAAGAAATAAAAATAGAAATCGAAGTACCCTTTTTCAAATTTGTAAAAGCGTACTTGGATTTTTTTATTTCTTGATAATTTTACACTAATCTGAGTTCTAGGCTATTATCTTATCGAATGCTATAAATAACTTTATACCTTTCTTCGTTTGAGTTGTTGCAGTTACTTTCTACAATTAGTGAATCAGGCTGTCTAGTTTGATTATCGACCTTCTTGGATACGGGGCAGGAGAGCTGGGCAGCTGAATCATAGGCCTCTGTATATTCACTGTCCTGTTGAATCTCCAAAGATCCTTCACCTATTAAACAAATATGAAATATCAAAATTCGCAGTAATTTTGTACGGTTCTTCTAACGGATACTGAAGTCTTATATTGCATTGTCTTTTATTATTTTTTCAAGATTTCGATAATTTTATTAAATTATTGTGGTTTTTGTTTTTTAAATATCATGAATATAAAAATGCATAATTATAATCATGGATCATTGTTTCATATTATGTATAAGGACGGCAGGCTTATCAAATATCTCCACAAGACTATTTTTTATCCTAACTTTGTTGATAACCATTTCTGGGAAACTTGTCATGGAAGTATGAGAAGTGATCATAGTAGTCTATAATGCGAATTGAACCATCAAGTTATAAGTGGTGAAAAATAAATTAGAATCTGAAATAAAATTGCATTGCAATCACAATAGCATTTCATCGCATCTAAACCGGGGCCACACAAGTCTTATTGCAGCGTTCCGATCCGATCACTGATGACATCGGCCTGTCACACTGCATGTCACACATGTCAGTTATTATGTCATATGTTCCACTATCACCCCTCCACCCATCACAATAATTTGACATGATTCGGATCGGAACGCCTTCCCCTAACAAGTGCGTCCCCAGCTTTAATAGACCAATTCTGCTAAACTGATATGAACTGAACCCGGTAAACAGGTAAATGGAAATTAATACAAATTAAATTGTAAAAAGGTAGTTTTGCGATCTTATTTACCATTGATAAGTGTAGCTCAAAACACAAATAAATTGTAAGGGTCATAAAGTAAGTTAGTTCTTCGCCATTTTACATGATTAAGTAGCAAATTTTTGAAAGCTATAGTTCTCAATAATCAATTTGGAAAAGATAGTTGATTTGTTGGAATTATTCACTCACCAGAATCAACTTGAGGTACAATGAGTTCGTTATTTTTGGCCTCATTCAGGTCGAAGACTGGATTCTTTGATTTGATTTCGCTGCAGTTGGCAGTTTTGGAATCAGTCTGATCTGCTGCACAGACTTCCTCCACATCTGCACTCTCGAGCACACTTCCGTTGTGCAAACTGAATCCATTGTGAATCAGTGGCTTGTTTGCTTTGTATAATTGCATAAGGAATTCGTCTTCGGCATCTGTGTTCTCCAATTCATGTTCACTTTCCGAGTGAAGGCTGGATACATTGTTGTCTGAAAATTAAACGAAAATATTAAAAAGTTTTATTCTTGCGGTTAATAATTCCAAATTAACTTGAAACCATTTCATTGTCTGACAAAAATCAAATACCTGATATTACCCAGTAATAGGAAAACAATATTCTAGATCCTTGATATCTCCTATAATATTTCCTGAAAGAAATTGAACATGAAATGTTGAATATTTTAAAAGGAATAATATATAATATAGATAGATTAATTCAAGGTTTTTCAATTTAAGTGTTGATTAGAACTTTAATGTGAGAATATGACTGTTATATAGAATCAGTATCGTCTTTGAAAAATTGTGATATTCACAACTGCAAAAATGGTTAAAATGTTGCATATATACGGTAAATATGGACGTCCATATTTGAATTATTTGCAGCGAATAGAATATATCCTTAAACACACTAAATCACTGTACATTATTATGATATTTACATATCGATGATACGGTTTTTATTTATTATTTTACCTTTGAATTGAAAAAAACTTAGTACCCTTTTCCAACTCCTGTTTTTAAGATACCGGTACGCTTAATTCCGGAAAGGATCCCATTTTAAGGTTAAAAATTGATTTTAAATATTAATTTCATGAATAATTTGATATCTTGTTGAAAGATATTTCGTGAATTCAAAATCAATACTTTAATAGAGATGATATTATGATTTATTATTTAATTTATTTATGATTTTAATATTATGATTATGTTTTTATTCAGACTCCGTAAATGAACATCAAATGTACTAATGAATAATGTACGGTACATTAAATGAACGTCAAACCATATCAAAAATTTTAACATGAGTGAGAAAAATGTCATTATATAGGCCTACATGGGTACTGAAAAGAATAATATTGAAATGAGAATGCCAACAACAATATTCATGCTGGATCTCCTTGTGAATTTTTTGAAGGAATCTTGAAAACTATTACGGAAGTTATAAAAACAGCACTAGCTGATAACACTTCCTTAGCCCCACCCCAACGACGCTCACTACTTCCCACTGAAATTCAAGTGGCTATCAGAGAGCGCCGCAGCACTCGCAAACGTTGGCAGATAACACGAGCTCCTGCTGACAAATATGCATTTAATAGAGCATCGAACAAATGCTCTCAACTACTTAAACTACATCGCCTCCAATCCTGGGAAGAGTATCTCACCTCTTTGCCACCCAACTCAGCCTGGCAAGCTACCCGTAAACTTCTCAGGAAAAAACCTCCAAACTCTCCACTTGAGGGCCCAAATGGGCTAATCTTCTCAGACCAAGAGAAAGTGGATGAGTTTGCCTCCCATCTAGAACTCCACTTCTCAAATCCACCCGTCCCTCATAGTCAAGAGCTCGGCACCCACTTTAGAAAAATAGTTGACAGTGTTTTAGTAACAGTGCAAGACCCCACCCCAAATAATCTCTCACCTTTTACAATGGGAGATATAACAAATGCACTTAAAAATACAAATCCAAAAAAGGCCCCAGGTCTTGATGGTATTTCTGGAAAGGCCATCTTAAATGCGCCTCCAGAGCTAGCCCAACACCTGCTTGTAATTTTCAATTCCATTCTGAACACCCAACACTTCCCCTCAGAATGGAAAAAGAGCAAATTATTCCTGCTCCTAAAGCCAGGAAAACGCTCCACCCTACCATCCAGCTACAGGCCAATCTCCATACCCTGCTTTTTCTCAAAGCTTTTTGAGAAAATGTTTCTGGAGAAACATATAAGAGATACATTAGATAGTGTGATAAGGCCAGAGCAGTTTGGATTTCGTGCAGGTTGTTCAACAACACTGCAACTAATGAAATTCTGCTCTCAGTTATCAGATTCTTTCAACAAGAAAGAGCACGTGGCTGCAGTCTTTATAGACTTCAAAGCAGCCTTCGACACTGTGTGGCTGGATGGACTACTCTATAAACTTTCATCTGTCTTTCCACCTTCAACAATAAGACTCTTCAAGTCATACCTTACTAATAGGTATTTCGAAGTTCACAACCAAACCCCATCTTCAGTAAACTCTTCAGCTCTCACCCCAGCAACAGCAGGTGTCCCCCAAGGATCTGTGCTTGGACCTATCCTCTACTCCTTCTTCATCAATGACATGCCATCTCTACCTTCAGTTCAAACAAGTCTATTTGCTGATGACACCACATTCCACTCGAGCAGCATGAATCTGAATAGGGCGGCCAGGAATGTTCAAGAGCAATTAAACCTGCTTACATCCTGGTGTTCATCCTGGAAGGTAGAGATAAATCCAACTAAATGTGTGGCTGTCGCCTTTTCCCGAAAACTCAAACTTCCTCCCACTCTCAAAATCCATGGCCACGCCCTGCCATGGTCCCATACCGTCAAGTACCTAGGTGTAACTCTGGATAGAACACTCACTTTCAAACAACACATTAAAGTGAAAATTCAACACTGTCGTGTGCTGTTTGTACAACTATTCCCCCTACTTGTCACCCCTTCACTCCCCCTGAAATTTCGGCTGCTCATATTCACAGCCATCATCAGAGCATACCTGACCTATGCCGCCCCAGTCTGGTTCCCATATCTATCGAAGACCAATAGAAAACGTCTATTTGGCCTTCAAAACAGACTCATCAGAACCATCTGCAACTTTCACTACACAGTGAATAATAGGTTACTCTATGAATATGCCAGTACCCCTCAATTACTCAACTTCATTCAGCTCACATCTCGAAAGCTTCATGATACAGCTTCTATCTCGTGGCGTACATCAATAAGGCAGATGTACGAAATACCACGACCACCTCAAACCCACAAAATAAATAAATAAATAAATAAATAAATAAATAAATAAATAAATATATATATTAATAAATATTTTATACATATTTTATACATATTTTATACATATTGACTTCGAAAATTAATGGAAATAGAACTAGAATTAGTATATCAGATATTGATCAATATTAGAAAAATAAAAATTAGAGAATAATAAATAAATAAATAAAGATAAAATTGCCAAGCTCTACTGAAGGTCTTATATATCAGGAACCCCCAACTTCAGCACTGTTATTACTTTGAGCAGTCATAGAGCTCCATAGCTCAAGACACTGCCGAGTTAGGGTGCAATGACTCACTCTAACATGTTCCACCAGTAGCGTAGCCCTCGATAGCACTTGCTCACTAGCAGCCTTCCACTGAAGAGCCAGAAGAGACCACCAGCCGAGACCACTACCAGAGACCACTACCAGCCGAGACCACTACCGAGACCAGGAGCAGAGCAGCGAGCAGGCCAATGAGGGAACCACGGCGAGACTAACCGCAACCTGAGGTGTCTTCCTTGTCTACTACCCAGCCGATGCCTAGGAGGAACCGAGCCGGCCGCCGAATCCAGAAGAGGAGGGCCCTACGTCGGCTTCGCCAGGTGGAGGAGAGGCTGAGGCTGTACACCGCCGCGCCAGCTGCGCCCCAAGACTTAGCGCCCCAGCCTAACAACTGGCGCGCGGTTCTGGATGCGCGGGTTGGGTGCCGAACCGACATCGGAGTGTGTGCAGCGGAAGCCTACGACCCTGCCTGCCCGGGGTTTGACCGAAGGCCCCTTCTAAACGAGGAAGTGGTCGAGGAGGTCCTCCCGGCGGAGATTCGGCACGACCTCTGGCTAGTAGATCACCCGGTCAGCCCTCTCCGTAGCCCGGGTAAACCAGAGTGGAGACTGCGAACCATTGACTTGAGCCCCTGCCGGCCTGCTCTCGCACCAGACGGACCTGCCCGGGACCCTCGCGCGGCGTGGTATCGCGCCAGTCGACGACTACTAAACATCTAGCCTGCCTTGGTCCCTTTTAGGGCCACCAGCAACAATCTTGGTCCCTTTTCAGGGCCACCAGCCACAAACTTGGTCCCTTTTCAGGGCCACCAAAAGCCATTTTTTTCAGACAGTGGTAACAAACCCCTCGCTCGACCCGACTGACTAGCCCAATTGATGAACGAGCCACACCTTCCGCCATATCAATTTATTACAGACAAATTGACTTGAATTTCCCTTAAATTTGTGATCACAAAAATATAAGATACGACTCTTCATATAATTTATACTATTAGATCTATGGATTGCATAGTGCAATGAGTGTACTGTTCTATTATTCTTTTTAAACCCCTTAACAAGGCAATTTATCCTATGGGATACATCTCATATATTATCTATTATTAAATCTTCCTGATAATTTTGAGTTCCAATTTTTGTTTTCAACCTCAACTGTCAACTGTAACAGCATCGTGATCCATGCGGTAGTTTTTGCTTTGTTTAGAAATGACGTCAACACAGGAGGACGCCGTCAAAATGTATTCCGTATGTGAATTTTATAAAATTAAAGCTGGTGGTAATCCAGTGGAGACAATCCCAATGATGAGCATACTAGGATTCATTTTTATCGATGGAAGTTATTGTGAGTTTGGAATATTTATTCTATGTTTAAAACTCTTCTGTATCTTATAGCTTCCTGACACAATTATGTAAATAAATAATTGAATATTAAGATTGAACTCACTGTCAACAATGTCCATGCCAAATTCGGGAAAAGGTGCTCGTTGCCTGCGTTTGAAGTCCAAGGTCGATAGGAATTTACTGAGACCGGTATCGCGTTCGTCTTCAGAGCTGTATCTCGTCACAACCTCCTCTATGCACTCTTCGATCTACAAGAATAATTTAATATCATTTTGAAATAGTTTTTTTTCTTTATAGAATCACTTGTACCCCTTTTTCATTTTTTTTCTGAAGACACGACCGGTTCCGTCCAATTATCACATTATAGTGTAATAAATAAAGGGTATCTGTGATTCTATAAAATAAACTTCAAGTAGTTGCCCTGAGAAATGAAAATAAATATGATTTTTATCAATATGTAGCAAATATTTTTTAATGTTAATATTTAAGAGGAGTAAAGGCATTCAAGTAGTAGTCCTGAGAAATAAAAATTAATTATAATATATTAAAATGGAGAAAATATTAAAAAAGTAATAATATTTAAGAGGAGTAATATGGCGATCCTTCCGTAAATTGAGATTTTCTAGTCAGTAAATTTGGTTTTAAGATGCTACGTCATTAAAGATAGGTAGTAAAGTAATTTACTTACAATGATTTATATTTTCATTCTTGAGTTTTCATTTCTGCAGGTGGAAAAATGTCAAAACTGTCAATTGTTTTGTAGAAAATATTATTCAGATGAGTATGGTAAAGGAATTCAAAATCAAGTATTCTTACAGTGAATGATAGAGGATCACTTTTGGTTGAGCCACTCCAATTGCAATCGTCACATGAATTCGCAAATTTGTCGTTCGCTTCTGAATCCGATGAGCTGTCTCTTCTCCTACTGTCGTGTATCGGTTTATCTTGAAAATAAAATAATAAGGTACTAATTAAATGTATTGTAACTATTCATTCAACCTCTAAAAATTATTATGCATCATCAACTTTCGAATGCAAGTAATAATTTCAGTGAACTTGTTGCACAGAATTCATAATTCCAGGCTATACTTCCACAATGTAGAGCTTTGACTTTTTTTGAAATAAGATGCTCTTCCATTGAAGTGTGTTACAGTAAACTATATCACAGTGCATGAAACAGTACAGTGAATTACTGTACCGTACTAGCTCAGTACCGATACCATATATATATATTCTATTCATCAAAATTCCTTGTGTAAAACCACATAGTAAGGTACCATAGGTACGCTATTAGCAATAAATCTAAAAAATCTAAAAACATATTTCTTCAAGTCTATTTAATTTTTTAGTTGTAAAATAATACCATCGTATCCTCTTGAAAACTTTTTAATATAAAATAACAAAATAAAAAACAACCAGTTTCAGATTTACTTATTACTTTACTATAAAATAGAAAATTATTAATTTCTGTTCTCCTTTCTTCAAGTTGAAATCATCACCTAAACATGAATATCACATTGAACTTTTAATTAAGTTATTTTATGTCACTATTTTGGAAAGTAGATTCTACCTTATTGAGGATAGCTGTTGCCAGAATATCTTCGTAGCTCCTCTTCTCCAGCTCTCCTGCTTCATTTTCAATTGACTTCTCCAGTGATCCATTCGAAAAGACCTGTAATTTTATGAGTGATATTTTTGTAAATTTAGTTTGCTTAAATTATGGACAGAGGGTGGAAATTCATGAAGAGTGATCGATCGTTTCTTGGCCATTAGTAAACTATTTTGCTTGTCAAGTGCAATATCATAGATTCAACTTATTCACGGTATAAACTCTGTTTAAAAAGTCGTGTGTAGAAGACAAGTAACACAAGTTATGTAACACATTTAGCCAACATATGGAGTCTCATACAAGTGCAACGCTTTTTATTATTCATTTTGAAAGAAATAGTGGCTGAATAGGCACTATTCTTTGTCACACATACTATATTAAATGAGTAAACAATCAAAATATGTCGTTCAATTAGTACAATTTATAAAATGTCCTTTGTAAAAAGTAGCTGAGTAGTTATAATTCATCTAAGGCAATGCTAGTCTCCGAATTTTTTCACACTTAACGATAATTTCCAGAAGTTATGAAATATGGCTTATATGTATTTGATTCACATCGATTTTTAAGTACCTAACACATCTCTTTCATTCCTGTATCACAACATTATATCGCCAACAATTCATTTTTTCTTTTAGTAATGTGGAATTCAAAGTACATATTGACCTACGGAGTTCATTAACAATAACTTACATGAAAAGAAGGCAGATTCGTAGCTTCTCTCATGATTTGCTTGATGAGTTCCTTGAGCTCTCCATGTATGAATGAGGGTGAATCAGATAGAGAAATCGGCTTATCTGCAAAAACAATAAAAAATAAATCATCTCTACGAGTCTTAATAATTAAAGCTGCAAATGACAAAAAATTACAAAAAATATGTTTTTCAATAAGGCTATTTACAATTTTGAATGTTCTTCGTAGCAACGATTTTCCATGAAAAATCGGTATGGTCAAGATGTTGGGTATTAAGCTGTTATCCCTTGTGTGTTAATTTTTTTAAGCCATTCATTATGAATTACTGTCTTCATCAATACAATCAAAAAGTAGCCTAAACTTGATATAACCTTTTGTTTTGTGTTTAATCCTACAGTTTTAACTTATTACGATGTTTTATCTCGTATATTTCAGTGCAAGACAGATCACAGCGAGAATGATTAAAATGTTTCTAATGTTTTATGTATTTCTGTATTTTGTATTGAATACCTCAAAATTTGAACTTTGATCCAAAATTCAATGGTAAGAAAATTCACATTGTTTTCATGGATCTCTCATGTAATGACATTATAAAAATCAGAGTTATTCATCAACTTATTTAAATATCATTAGTCATATTTTTTTTATAAAAAACACTACAAACACTAAATTTCAATCAATAATGTTTATTGTCTGTTCCGATTTATTATATTTACATGTACCTATAAATTAGGAATGAATTAGCTTGGAGATTCATTCGAAGTCATTCTAGGAATATTTTTATATTGAATTTAAAGAATTTCAATGCGGATCATGCAACATGCGTCCTTAGATCCTTAATGTAATAGTTCAACTCATCTCATGTTGATTTGAACGCTTTTCACATCTTTCAAATTATGGAAACTTGGAAAAATTTCCTTTGAGCTTACCTGTTATTGCCATATGCAGCGAAACAGAAAATTTGGCCAAAATCAGAGCTAGTGGATCATGGAATTCATCACAGAATTTAATATCTGGAATAGCAAGATGCATACCCAGCATGCAGTTAATATAAATACAGTAATTTCATTACAAAAAATACATCTAAAATTTATGATATTAGAAGTAAAGGCACTATTTACAGAAATCCCTCGGCCCACTATTTACACATGAAAGCAGACTCAAATGAAAGTAATAATACAATAAAGTCTACAGAACTGCATAGAAATTGCTGCAATATCGTTCAAAGCGTAGCGAGTGCATTTTTTAATACAGTACCGTAGTAACATAATGATGCATTTCGTGGCATCGGGCATCTGAGGCAATCTTTATAGCAATCTTTACAGGTTTATCTCATTGAATAGTGAATACGTGTTGAATATTCGATCGAATTTATTTGATCGAGTTGGCTGAATCGTTTTTGATTAAGAGCATCAGCAATGATTAATAAGGTGACAAAGATTCATCTGCATATACAGATTTAATCAGGTTTATATACTCACAAAATTGCAAATTTAAACAGAGAATAAATTTTTCAAGTAGGATTTGAAATTATTTTTTTAATAAAATGTCCTTGGACATCATGGTAAGCTAGTTCCAAAATAATTATTCAAAGTAGAATATGGTACCGTACATAAGAATTACATTTTTAATGGTTACCGTACACTACTATGTTGATAATTATAATGCAACGTTACACATTTTATAAATAATGATCTAATGATCCAATTTTGGGACCCTCAATATCGTTCAGAAAATAATAATGAAGAAATATTGATATTTCTGACAACTGTTCACTTTTTTACAATCTATGAACGATTGAGTGCTCATAGAGTTCAACAGTCCACCTAGTTTAACTACCGTAGCCTACAATATAATACATCATGCACACTACAGCTATAAATTATAAAATATAAAAACTGAGTTTATTCATCTCATAACGAAATGAATGAAGCTTAATTTGTGATAATTATACAATAGTATAATTAAAATTGATACAATTGTAGTATCAGCTTATTACCATGACACTGATTTTCTATTCATCTACAACATACTAGAAAGCATAACGAACGTGCTCTATTGCAGTTGTAATAAGAAGCTTATAAAATTGATTCATAAGGAGATCAATGAACCCCATAGACTTCTACTCTATGTACAGAATTCAAGTAGATTTACAGTATGTACAGCACAGGGTTACATGCATTCAATCTACTTTACACAGTACTCTAATTTACATTATGAATGTTAGTTGTAAATTATGTAGGTTGTAGTTGAAGCTCTAAATACCCAATATGATATTATATTACATTGGATATCCTAGAGGAAATCTAATCAGGGAAGATCTGAGTACGGTAGGCCTACCGTACTAGTTTTCAGTCAATGTTGAACATCAAGTTATACATTAAAAATAAGCTATACCTTCACAAGATGCCGTACGATGAATAAATCAAGTTACACTTAGCCTAAATGTAGCTTTATGTTCAACATTGACGAAAAGCTGGTTCAGCCTAAATACTGGTAGTTAAAATTAAGTTTTTTTATTTGAAAAGAACAAAACATATTCAATGATCAGTGGTTATAGGAAACACATTACAACCCATTTTCCTTGATTCGTGTGTTGAATAAAATAATGTAGCATATTGTTATTACTTGAAAGCTAGTAGGAAAATATAGCCTAATACTCTATGTTTCTTTTCAGGACTCATTTCTCATTATTTTGTCCTACTTTGAACCAATAAATACAAGATAATAAAGGTGGGTACTTGGCACCTGGAGAATGAAGACGAAATCCAAAAAGAATGAACCAGTGTGCAAATAAGAGAATGAGGGTTGTTATTATTGTTCTTTTAAAATAATTTAGTAAATATTGGAGCTAGAATTGCGAATAGTGAGTACAGTATTGAGAATGATGCTCACAGTTGGGATGATTGCTGACTGGCCTCAGACAGACATTGTCGAGCCCGTCCCCCACCAGCCCCTCCACGATCGACTCCATGAAGTCCCGCACCTCTCCATCATCACCTGAAATTCATCATTATTTATGGCAATCGAATAATCAATACAGGTTTTCAACATTCATCAAATCATAAAACACATTCAGATCGAAAAAATATCAATGTTTTGATGATGAACAGGTGAAATATTCAGTAATAATGAATTTTTCTATTCAGTAATGCATGTGACTAAAAATTTGATACTGAATGTTTGTTGTGAACATTGTTTCAAATTAAACTGTAGAACTTGTATAAACTTCAAAAATTCCAAACTGTAATGCTAAATTGAATGCATTTTAATATGTTTTTGATAAATCAACAAAAACTATATTGATTTTTTTTCAACTGAATTTATTTAAAGTACCTATAGACTCATATGGTATCTATAGACTCATAAGGTATCTATAGACTCATCATGGTTGAATTACTGAAATCTATGCTGTTACCCGATGAAAATGAATAAATTATATGAAGGCTCCTCAATGAACATTATTTTTGCTTGGCGCAATATTTTTCAAACTTTTTAGAAAACACGTTGTATCATGACCATTGGAAATGGCCTGATAATAATTGTGATTCTAGAAAATAGAGTGAATAATGATATTATAAAGGCACTCTATTTTCAATAACCAATATTATGTAATATAATTTATATTGCAAGGGTGCTCACAGACTAAAGCTCACCGTAATAATTGAAGTATCAATTGAACTGCAAATAATAAGTCTATCAGTTAATTGATGAAACTATAATAATAAAAGTGTACCTACTAAATTTAACTTCTTTGCTACATTATCTGGGCTCATTGAAGATAGAAAATGGATAATCGAATAGTGCTTCAATATCGAAAATAGAATTAAACTAAACTTATTCACAAAACTCACCTTTTTTTCGAAAACTTGGAAGATACTTGAAAATGAACACAAAAATGGAAAGCATAAGCGAACTTTGTTGGGAAAAGGCTGAACTTGGATTGGAAACAGCAGACACAAGTCACAAGGTGAATATGGCAGGTACTGACTACTGACGGTAGATGAGCCCATTGTATTTTTGCTTTGCTGCTGGCATTGAAAGACAAACATTTGCGCAGATGTGCGCGTTTGTAAGTAGAACAAAACTGGTCAACTTTCAATAACGCTCATTGAAGTGAGAGAGGCATGCCATCTCATGATCATCAGTGTATGCAACGAACGAGCTACATTCCAATAACGTAAGTTGCATACGTTAAAAGAGCGAGTAATGTTGAAAGTACGAGAAACATAAGATGCAAGTGGATGTTGAAAGGGCAGGCAGTCATTTCACTGTTGAACGTGCAAACCGTGCAATACCATTGTCTGCGATATGTTATGCTTCAGGAGATAAGAAAAGATTATTTTCGCACACTGCTATTAGGACTTATTTAGTGAATTGCGCTAATTTGCCTGTTTATGACCAGCTTATATAAGGCGGCATGAGAAACCATGTATAACTTTTGTTCAACGGATGCTACGATTGTACAGTAATTTGTGAGACATGATTCAGTTGTGTGAAGAAGTGGCTGTGGCTACCTGCTCAGTGCTCAGCTGGAGTTCAGTGATCGGTTTCAATGCTGTCTTGGAAAGATTTTAATTGTATAAGATGATAATGATTGAGATATAAAATAAATTTGACAAATGCACTTTTCTTCTTGTTGCAGTATTATTATTTTTTTTCCTAATTTTTTTTATTTCTGTATCAAACATGTAGGTACCGTACAAATCACAATATTTTTGGAAGCTTTTTAATTATTTTTTTTGAAACAAACTATGTGATTACTTTTTGTATTTCCAGGAAAATCTATTATTTTGAGGGATTGGCGTACCATTAGCAGTATTGTGTGAGGCCGCCGCCACTTTGCCTGAGTTGAAGAAGCGCTGCTTCAGTTGCTCATAGAACCAATCTGCCGTCTGCTGTTGAGCTTCTCTGCAAACAAATACATGAATGGCCTTTATTCAGTTACAGTCCTATATAACAACACATCAAACAATTAATACTACTCCTTGTAGACAATGTTTCCTTATGGAAAAGTGCCTGCTGGGGGACTCTCAGCAAAAAAAAAAAACACTTCCTGAAAAATACTCTAAAAAATACTTGAAAAAAGACTAAAATGTCACCTTCACTTTATAGCGATTCAAGTACGGATATAAAGAGCATGAATTGAAACTTTCTAGAGTTACATTAAACTAACTGAATTCTTTATACTGGATACTTGAAGTTGCATTATACTATACGTATTAGGTATACATATTCTTTGCTCAGAATTATAGCGGTGTTCCCAAGTCATCCATGAACGAGGATCAAGCGTATCATTAACCACGGACGAAGGTAGATCAAATTAATGTCTCCTACTTAGAATACTGAACCAATTCCTAAGTGGAAGACTTTTGATTCATTCTTATAATATTTACGAAATTCAAATCAAATTCATCACCACATTCATGCTGATGAATAAGAAAAAAATAGAAGAATGTACCTAGCCATTCAAGAATTGGAACTGATAAGGGTGCCAAGAAACAAGAACATGAAGAAATAATTACTGAATGATTAAAATTCAAATTGTTGCATCAATCTATGTAAATTAGTTTGTGTTTTTTCTCTGGTTCAAAATTTTTCTTAATAACTCAATATTTTCCAAGTTCTGAGAGCTTATTGAATGTAATCATTCTATTATATTCGGTTTTTAATCAAATCAAATTCAAAATTTCTAGTTTATTTATTTCTGGACTGAAAAGTGGACTCAAATCAATTCAAGTGGATAGCATATAACCTATAATTTCAATTCATTCATAACTCTACCTTAATTGTATTATCATTCATCCCATCATCATCACCTAGGCTTAAAATACTTCTAGAAAGTCGCCTTTGTAAAATAATAAATAATAAAATATGACAAACTATACAAATCAATTTGTATGAGAGTTTGAATGAATTTGTATGAGGTCTTCTATAAAGCCAGTTACACACATAGATTTTTGGACATTCGATATTTTGCCGTTCTTATAAATTCTACTAGTCCAGTCACAAGGTACGGTACTTTTTACTGGAAAAAACTCCGAATACTCTGGAGTAATGTAAAACTCAAATAGAAAAATTTGACCTTCTAGTCCTGTAGCTTTTTACAGGTGCCCCAAAAACCTAGAATTTTCGGGTATTTTTCCAGTTTTCTGCGATTTTCGCCAAATCGGACAGAACAAATCACTCTCGCCTTTTTTTAGATAATACAATTTCAAATAAAACTATATCATTCTAAGCATTTCTATATTAATTATGTAGGCCTATTGAAATGCAATTTTTCAAAAACGAATAACATTTTTGGGAGACTTGAAATTTGGAGGAATTTCCGTTTCCAATCAACTAGGCTATATCTTCTGATTCAAATTTATGATTAAACATCTCTCTGGGCGTAATCTTGTGCTCTAAAAACCTGGGACCAGGTAGATCACTAGACCGTTCTATCTCAGATAAATTCCCAGGTACACCGGCTTGATAACAAATTCCCTTGAATTTTTAATTAAACCATACAAAATTCAGTTTCAATCACGAATAACAGAGATGTACTATTATTTCACTGCACTAATCAAAACCCATAGAATTATCGATAGATTGGAGGTGAAGAAGTCAGTGCTGTCCTACTTCCATTTACCTGAACCCAATGTTTCGCCAACTAATTGAAGGACAAGGGGTCCAAGTGATTACAATACCGATTGTAATATGATTTCTCTTTATTGAGTTCTAAAATTTCTCAATATAATTAGATTAATTATAATTGATTATGTAGATTGATATAGGCTAGGAAGTTTAATTGAGATTCACCATAAATATTGTAAATGAAACCTAGATTACTACGAGTTATCTGTCCAACTTTGATTTTGAAACAAGTCATTTCCACAAAATTACAAAGAAAACTCAAATTTACTGAATTCTCATGTATGTAATATTCCCCACTAAGAAGATTTAACTGAAGGTGTTAAATCATTTTCTCAAATTAACAGAATAATTATTCAATACATTGAATGACTGATGACTTTTTTTAGTTAACTTTTCAAACTAATCTTGTGAAACTAACTTTCTGTCTGATCACTTCGCCTTTGGGAAAGGTCTAATTAAATATTATGATATTATAATACGCAGTGTAGTCTTTTATTATTACTTTTTTATTATTTTTTGGATTAATGCATAGAAAAGAGAAAGTACTGACTGGAATTTGTTGCAATTGCGGCAGACCGAGTCGCCAGCCGGTGTTCTGATAGCGCACCGTCTGCAGACAGTCTGACCGCAGCCGTAACAATCGACTGTTTTGTGCGTGTTTCCGTCTGCAGCAGACGTGTGCCTGCAACCGCAGCTGCTTCTGTCTCGCTCTACTATTTGCGTCCCGCCTGCGTCTCCGTTCTGCACAGCCAGTTGTAGGTTCCTGCACAACCAATACAAACACTTAATTAGTGTCACCAAAATATTAAGATTTAATCAAGTATTGTTCTCAAGCCATCAGTGGAAGGAATTTACTTCATTTTTCATGTTCTGAAACCATTCATAAAGGCCAATGTCAATGAAACATTCACGGTATAATTATGCGTACAGTATCATTGGAATTTTTTATTTTTTGGAAAAAAAACCACACGAATATATTTTTATTCTAGTCTACTTGGTTTTTCATATTGGCTACCGTATGTAGTATTATAGAGTAGCATACAATATGCTAAAGGGAGGCCACGTTTTAATGGCAGTGAGAAAGATAGGAGAAAAGCGTTGCCGATTCTTTGCCTTGCCACTGTCTTCAAAAGGAGGATGACTGATACCGGTATAATCTGATGTAATATCAACAGTTCATTCATGTTGAAAATAATAGATTATATTTCATCCGTCAAGAAAATAATTTATTGGTGATGAAACACAGAACTTTTCGTAGAAGCTTTTCTCTTTTTTTCAATATCATGTAGGAAATCGAGTTAGAAATACAGAGAGAAATCTATTAACCATTTGATCTGTTGACTTTCATCTCCAATGACGGATTGTAACTTTTCGAAGGTGAACTGGAATTGTGAACACAATCATTGTGACAGAAAAACAAGAATTATGAGATTGGATTGGATTTTCAGAAAGATAAAGGTTCCATTAGAACTTTCATAGTAAAAGCAAATCATAGAAATATTACAGAATATTTGATGAGATTATCATAAACTTCTTAAATTCCTGTAAAGTATTAAAGGCAAGGCTTGATTATCCCGAATATGCACATTGTATTGATTTTTACAAACAATTCACCGTGTAAATAATATTAAATTCACTCTTCAAACGACCTTCAGTATTTGAAAAGTCATCTTATATCAGCATAACAGAATGCCATCATGACATGCGTTCATTATTGATGAGTGATGTGTGCAAAATACAACTAATGATAGCAAATATTACTAATTTTGTTTCTTACCAATCACAAATACAGACGTTTATGAACTATTCTCTAATGATTGACATCTCTAACGACGCTAACGTCTATGGTACCGTCAAATTACTATAGCACTTCACCTTCTTTGGATACGAATGAGCATTGCTTGTAAAGAGTCAAGGCTAACCGAATAATAGTTCTTTGCAGTTGCCAGGTTAGGAGTTGAAAGATAATTTTTTAATAGGTTTTTATTTCAAAGCTAGTAGTCTGATATCAAAGGGATTTAGCACATTTACACATTATTTGTATAAATAGTAAAAATTAATTCATTTCCTTTAATAAGTTGTACAAATTTACCACAATTATTAATAATTCAGCGATTTGAATGATCAACAACTAGAATTATAAATGAACTAGGAAGAAGTGTAAATAATTCAAATAGGCAGTAATGTTTTATAATTCTGTTAAAACGATATATTCAACATAGAATGGATGCAGTATTGAATTTAGAAAAAAATTTGAACGGTGAAAACGTGAGTAGGTGGCCAAGAATTTTTAGTAATTTTAAAAATCAGATACTGTTGCCATATAGGAGTAGAAAATTGGTTCAAAGCTCTTTGGAATTGTGTGGATGAGGAAAAGTAGCCAAATTTAAGAATACTTTGGGTTTTTTTATATTTTCAAGTGAAATTAAACAAGATTCTGTACACAATATGAAATTCATAAGAGGAAAATTATCTTCAGGAATTGAAAAACTGGAAATTGAAAGATTTTAAACTCAGGTTATCTCCATCTATTTAGGTATATCTCTCTCATAATGCTTTAAATTGGGCAGTTCTTGATAGGATAAATTTATTTTTTCCTTTTACATTCTTGGATGAGATTTGAAACATTTTAAAGAATTTGTTCTGATACATGGTAGTATATTTTTGACATGATTGTGTATTAAAATGTTGGAGAGAAAACGTTTTAGGTAGGGCTTGTTGTTTTTCTCATGGCCTAATCATTGTGATTAACTTTATTTGTATGCATAAATAGAACGCTGCAATATTCTTTGAGGCTTGGTTCACTTTAGTTATTTATGAATATGTATCTTCACAGGTTTAATAGACAATGGAGCTTTACTTGAAGGTTTTTTGCTAAATGAAGAAAATACCCTATTAGACCAACGTATGGGCTAACTTTATAGCCTGAATAAATCGCATTGTATACAACAATGCATTGGATGGGTTGTATACGGAGTTTGGATATAAATGATTCATAATGAAATTATATGAACCTAATAATTAATTAAGAATGTTCTACACTGGCAAGAAGTAGCCTACAAGTGTCCTGATAGTTTTTCCAGCTAGGTCGGCGCAATGCCAGCTGATCGAGGCAACGCAGCCGCCCCGCGCCCCTCCCCCGCTATCGTCTGATCGGCGACAATTTTCACCAAC
Source organism: Nilaparvata lugens (assembly GCF_014356525.2). Classification (NCBI taxonomy): domain Eukaryota; kingdom Metazoa; phylum Arthropoda; class Insecta; order Hemiptera; family Delphacidae; genus Nilaparvata; species Nilaparvata lugens. The sequence goes on along the minus strand of NC_052505.1, from coordinate 49,107,109 downwards.
ATAACCTCAAAACAGCAGACGAGGAACAGCACCACAAACAGGGCCATGTTACCCTGCTGAGACCCCGTCGCCATGTAGTCCACGAGTACTGGCCACAACATTGTCACCCGCTCGCAAAAGTCACTCGGAGTATCTACAAGCTACTTATTGGAGCAACCTATGGTTGTAACTGAATTTTTATGACACCGTTGTAAATCTTGGGAAATTCGCAACAAGTTCTCTTGGAAACTTGGAATTTGTGGAGTCATTCACATTCAACAAAGAAACCTCACGTAGTGAGTGTTTCATGAACGATGAAGTTTCACTACATCTATAATGAAACTGGTAGTAAAACTTTTTGTGACAATAAATTCACAATGGAAACTTTACTACAGGTTTGATGATATGACAGAAATCAGAAGCTTTTCAATATTTGTGATTGCTTAAAGTTAGCAAATTCAACGCATGGATTAGTAGTAACACATTTAGACTTGTCTATAATATATTATACAAAATGAAACTGCACTTTGTATCTGTATTTCCGGAAAAATAGTATTGTTTATAACAGATTTATCTCAAAGTTCCACCCAATTATGCATTGAATAATTTGAACTGTGGTTTTATTACACAATAAGCCATAATAAGACCTCCGAAACATTTTTTGTAACTCCAAATTAGAATTTACGGATGCCGATACTGCTGGGCACAATAAATTTGATCATTAGGAAAACTCGCGACAAAGTTTATGCAACTGGAAACTGTAACCGATGTTTACATGTAATGCATCATAAATGAAAAGCTGGAAAACTCGTAATAAGTTTTGATGATTTGGAAGTGGAGTGTGCGATATCATTATGCCATAAGTCACCGGTAGAATACATAATAGTATTCTTGCAACTAGAATATTATATAGTCCATTGTCCTTTCTTGTAATAAGCACTGATCTTTCGCTACTGATTACACACTATTTAAAGACTAAGTTCTTGAAATCTTAACGGATGAGTTCACAGCAATTTAAATGCGATTTCAATATTGGGTTCACGGATTCTCATCTTAAATAGATCACTGGAAAAGCACGCGACAACTATCCGATTGCAGTGTGTGTTTCACGGTTTTTGACGAATTGAACCCTACACGGACCACTTGAAAACCTGGCGGTAGTTTTACTGTGAGATGACTTGAAGCCGAAGTCCACGGACACTACCCAGCACACATTGAACTCTTCGAACTTGTAAGCTGTACTTTCACTATCGGACTGGACTCCTCAGCATGCCACCGCATGGCTGCCAAGGCTTCCTGGTTACATCATGCTGCCGCCTCCTCCTCACTCGCGAGACGCGGCCTCCTCCTCTCCTCCTCCCCAGTGGCACACGTAACCGTCACTCGTCACATACGTAACAGCCGTGTAATGCGTGGCCCCACTTTTGCACCACTAACACAGTTCCGATAATAATTCACTTTCAGACTGCAAACAATTAGCAGACGGTAGAGATCTAATTATTATTGTAACCGAGCTGCAGATCGGATTACAGTGTGATGATAACTAGCTTTCGGATATTAGTCGGCAGCGATTCGATTATGACTGAACTGCACATGATATTGAATTGAAACTGAACTTAACTATAGATCTTATTTGTCTAATTGAAGTCGGGTAAAGTGTTTGATTGACCTAACCAATTTCAATTTAATATGAAAAATGATTCATCGAGCTGATGCGACAGGCACAGGGCCCAACATTGCAGCACTCTACTGAAAAAATATTGAGTGAAAAAAACGAATAGAAAAATAATTACAATGAACATCGATACACATAGATTTTTGGACGTATGATTTTTGCCGTCCTTATAATTCTGTTATATTAAACAGATGATGTATGTCAAGTTCGTTTAATCTGATAGAATTCGTAAAGTTGGCAAAAAATCGAACGTCTAAAAATCGATGAGTGTGTAAATGGCTTTACGATTTCTATAGATAGAAAAATGAGGTCCAAACAGGAATTTCAATACCAATAAGTTATCATCACCGATGATAGTTTGTAGACAGCCTGGCGTCAAGATTAACATCTGCTATTATACTAGTAGTTCTGTGAACAGTAGACCTCGCGCTCAGTAAGTTACATTGAACGGTGGTTTTGTTTTCTCAAAAATTAGTAAATAATTTATCAATTTAAAATGTCTAGAAAAATTTCTAAATAAACATAGAGCTTTATGTCCTATCGTACCGTGACGTGTCGTCCCGGAATGTGAGTGTGAGCGCTGTTATCAGGTCTGGCTGCAACTGTCTACAAGGTTGATGGGAAGATACATTTTCAAGATGTTCCATGTTTTTGAACGGGTAGTATTATAGTCTCAACTGTCTACTAACGTTGATTAAAGATACATTTTCAAGATGTTCGATGTTTTTGAAAGAGTAGTATTATATAGTCCACTAGACAGCTGATTTATGATGAATAATAATATTCTACAGTCTGACTTTTACTCTAATATTGGCGTATGAAGGAGGCTCCTTTTTCCTTTTATATTATCCTTGAAATGCGAAATTTCCAAAAACCTTGTATATATGTCGACGCGCAATTAAAAAAGGAGCAAACCTGTCAAATTTCATGAAAATCTATTACCGCCTTTCGCCGTAAATGCGCAACATATAAACATTTAAACATTTAAACATTTAAACATTGAAACATTTAAACATTTAAACATTTAAACATTTAAACATTTAAACATTTAAACTTTTAACCAATTAGTAGAGAGTAGGCGGAGTTGCAAATATTACCCAACATCTGCTGCCATCTACTGGCAGAATACCGAGTAAGATTACAAACTGTTACCCAATCAGGAGAGTAGGCGGAGTCAAGAATTCTTTTAGTTTTGTCATACAGCAAGTGCTGTCACCTATTTTGGCAGAATTTAGTGTTTGATACTTTTCAAAATGTTGACCAATCAGGAAAAATTGGAGAAAGTTGAGAGTGAATTTTTTATTTAGCAAGTGCTGCAATAAATGATTAACAGAGTTCTGCTTTAGACTTTTGAGTTACTAATCAGGGTAAGGTTGGGGGTTACCAATAAAGGTTTTTGTTACAATGCATTATCTCTAGTTCCTAACTCGCTTGTTATTGGTTGTATGTTCCTATTACAATAACACTTATGGGGGTTTGGAATAAAAGAAGAAGAATAAGATTTCAGTTAACTTCTTGGATAGAGCAAAAAGAAGACCAGAAAAAAATCATGCAGGATCTTCAAGTCTGCCTCATTGCTACTAATTGCAACGCTTCAAATATAAATTTCGTTCTAGTAATTCCTTACTCATTCACATAACTCAATCAAGACATCTTTCAATTATAGCCTTAATAATGATATTATTTTCAACTACTTGATAATAGAATGCTAATGTAGTTGAAAAAGTATTCGACTATAGGACTAAATGATAATACAGTTAAAAAAGTATTCGACTATAGGACTTGTATCCATTCTAATTGAATCAGCTTGGTTCCATGATTGGGTACTCCACTTTCAAGTTTTTCTGATCATTAGCTGAAGTATCAAGAGTCATGAATTACAGCAGTCACGAATTAATTTTCACGTAAGGTGGTTAACGGACTGAGACCATTGTCTCCGAAAAAGACGTGGTCAGTGGTTGGAAACTTGAAGAGAGGACTGGTCATCTACAGGAAGTTAGGAAGGTGCACCGAAGAATATTAATTTTTCAATAACTTTCATACAGAGTAGAAATTACCAAGGATGCTAGTAATAATCACTATAACAGCTATTCCTATTCAATTATTACACATGTATGCAAGAATAGATATATTATTACTGCAATTTTTTACCAATAGGGATGAACATCCTTGTTTCATCAACAGGGAATTTACTCATTTCTCAAATTCACAATACTATTTTTTTCTGTAATAACGAAAATATTATTAAGCACTTATGTTCTTAGCGGTATGCTTAGATCATGTTCATTTTATAGCGCAATCTACAATATTATCATGCTCAATGAATTTTATTGGTTTGAGATTCAATATTCAGAAATGAAAAACGGAACGGGAAAAAACAATTGTGTTGACGAATTGATGCATTATTATTTACGCTTTTACGCTTCCTTTCTTTCTGCAGAATCCTTGGTAAGTCAGCTGTATAAATTTCCAAACGCAACATGTAGGTCATTGATTGAAACTAATTTGATGCTTTGGGGGACCATCTGTTTCAATTATGATGTTTTTCAACTTTGATTACTATTGATTACTGAGTAGCTGAATGAAAATAAAATGACAGTTTCTCTTTCAAGGCTAGAGGTGATATGAATAATCATTGTTATCAACAGTTGTACGGAAGTTGAATTACGACGTGACTTATTACAAGATAAATTAGGTAGCCTTATTTTATATTAATTGGAAAAATCACGGTCTCATCGAATTCGTGGATTTGTTTCTAGAATTATACTGTATATTATTTCGTGTTGTAGGACTAATGATTATCGATACTGTATCTGTATGATTTTTGTTTAATGCGTCACCTCCAATCATCTCCAATATGATGAGAAAGAAAGAGCAATGTTTATATTCTTCTATCTCCAACTATTGGAGCCACCTTGACGCTCATTTTCTGTTCAAAGCCGGTATAGTGAGAACTATGTAGAGAACAGACAGTATCGTTCTGGAGCATTGAATTATTGGGAATATGGGAATAACGTATGGTATAGGCCTACTACACGTGGATAACAACAATAGAAACATCAAATTTTCCTATTCTCCTATTCCAGTCATCTCCTATTGCAATCATAGTAGAATTTGATCACAAGGTGGTTTCTCCATTTTTAGTGGAGGTGATGAAATTATCAAGTGTTCTCTTCTAGCTCTCAACAATTTTTGAAATTCCACTTGAGAATAATTGTAATTTCTGTGGACCATTCTATGTTCTATAATCAGTTCTATTGTCGGATAAATCATATCAAATTAATGAAGAAAGATTCTCCAATGATTGGCATAGCGTAACCTCTAATCGGCTGCAGCGTCACAACTTTAGTCTGCTGTAGGCTACTAGAATCTCTTCAAAATTACATTTCAACCCCACTGCAATTAGGTTCACAATTAACTGAGGGGCAGTCGTTGGAAACTTCTATTTCAAGTATGAAATATTATTTTCAATGTGGCACACAGCACAACATTTTAATCCATTGTAATTAATTTGTGTTCATTTTTAGAACATTGCGCGTTGGAGCAGAGGCGGGGAACTCCATAGTTGAGGTCCACCGGAAGTGCATTGGTTGACAGAAGGAAACACACGACTATTGGGACAATCCCTTCCTGTCGAGACCCCCCTCCCACCCACAACCATATGCCGGCACTCATGCACGCACATGCACGTGAATAGCATCAGGTTGGTGCGTGATTGTTGTATTTATTACAACCATCAGCGTACTGAGTGTTACTCAAAATATTATCAGTCATTCACTCAGGATCTTGCCTAGTTTAAAAAGCATGGAGCAGTACAAGTATGGCATATTTAACACATGATTCGATTGTTCATGATATAAGAAGGTTTTTCTTTTACAAGAACCGTTTAGACCCCTTAAGCCTTACATGACTCAGCAACAGCCCCTATCCATTCATAATGTTATGTCAGCAGACGAGGAAGGCACTCTTCTGTGAAGGCCTAGTATTTTGAATGAAAAGAATAATTCATTGGAGAAAATGTGGTGTTTTTCAACTGTAATGCTATTACATTTGATGCATTCAAATCATCAATTCACTTTCCAAATCGAAGTTGATTGATTTGCAGAGATCGACTGAACAATATAATGTTTGGTGAGGAATTTTTATTATTTATTTATAGTAATGATATTATTTTTGGTAATCGACTTAATTTTGATAAATAACGAAAGAGTGCAAGAAAAAGCAATAGGATTCGACGCTTAAAATATTGCGAACCGTTCTTATAGCAACTATCCGAAGAAGATTCTGATTTTAGAAAAGAATCATGAAGAAGGAATCAGAATGAGATTTTTTGAATATCATTTCCCCACTCAACTGAATTGAAGTTTTCAATGTAAGAGGTTGTAGCTGCACGATGATTCAGATATCATGACATTGCTATTTAGAGATGTTCTACAGAATCATTTAGATAAAAAGATAATATTTATGATTGAGGAATGTTTCGATGCTCAAACTATATTGGTAACCCATGCTAATAATTGAACGAGTAGTAAGATATTACTTATCCTTTACAGCACAAATATAATGTGAATCATGTTCACAGATTTTTTCTGAAAATCTAGTCCAGTCAATGAAAGATTATAGAGGCACATTTTTGGAACACTATTTTTAACCCCGCAGCTCTTTTAAGGATAGTAAGGGGGTAAACATATCAAACGTACTCACTCCTACCTCCTGTGCTAAGGGGGTGGGGGTGGTTAGAAAGTACCATATTTTGGTTTTCTGTATATATCTCGAACAATATGCGTCTTTCGGAAATTTTTGTAAAATAGAATCTTACAAATTAGCATACAAGTTTAATCTGTAACATTTTTTCATATCTCTCTTAGTTTTCTAGGTATGAGCTCTCGAAGTCATCACATCTTGAAGAAAAACTCTTCTGGTTCCGATTTTTTCATCTTTTTGGCCTTATAACTTCTAAACGATTGATTGAAAAAATCCGTGCTAATCATGAGCTCTCAGAGCATCAAATTCTCTTCAATTTATTAAAAAAAATTTTTTGAGAAGAATTTAATGTATTATCCTATTATATCAAGCGAGCAATTTCTGTATATATTCGGTTATTTATATGGTTATTTATTGGTTATTTATGTCCAACGGATCTCGAAAACGCCTCTAACGATTTTCACGAAATTTGGAACATAGTAGCAGGTTTATGATACTGTATAAAAATTCGATTTCACTAGGTCTCATCCCTTGGAAAACTCGCTGAAGGACATTAAAAGGATAACTCATCCTTGGAAAAACAGCTGAGACTTTCGTCGTCTGTGGATAATGAAGGGAGTCAGCGAATGCGTCTGTGGAAAATCAAAATATCTCATCCCCGAAATTCATAAATTGACGTATAGCCAGGTGTAAAATATAAACACGATCATTTTAAAGAATTGTGTTCTGTTTATCAATAAATAAAAATAACGAGCGAAACTCGGTTCCCCGATATTTTTATTATAATACGCATTTCCCTACGATTGTTGCAGCCGTTATAGTGTTGAGTGTATAATCTTCAGTTTAACTTGCCAACTTAGTATTGAACGTTAGGTTGTAGACCATTTAATTCTCTTCAATATGATATATCATTTCGCTATTCTATGCTTTACATCAATAATTGTTATAGCAGCTTCAGTGTAAAGTGTGAAATCATTAGTTTCAAAACAATAGATCATTTGACAATGTAATTTAGACAATATATCTGGAACACAATTTTTGAATCTGCCGCTTCAGAATACATAGCTGAACATATTGAAAAGTTTCATCCCTACCCCCAGTGCTGAAGGTGAGGCAGGCCTACCTACTTTTGATATGTTTACCCCCATACTATCCTTAAAAAGAGCTGCGGGGTCAAAAATTGTGTTCCAAACTTTTCCCTCTATACCTTTTTTTGAGCATTCGTTGAATGGACTATCTATCCAATTCCGAAACCATAGAATTGAGAATGATTATATGACTGTAATCTGCAATGGGATATGTATTTATATTGAATGTTGAACTGGAACTGGACGGGTTGAAAGTTTGAAGGTTAAGATGTCATCACTCAATCATTACTACTCGAATACTGAGCAAGACGATAGATAGAGGGAAATGAGGTAAAGTGAACATTAATTTTGAAATCTGATGAAATGTCATTCCATTTGGAATACAGTAGGCTACCAATAACCAATGAACTACTTTTCAAGGACAGAAAATCTTTATATCTCATTACAATCGATTATTCAAGAAAATCATGAGCGATATCCAGGTAGAATGATGGAAAACAATAGGTGACAATCTGAGACAACTCCGAGAGAAACAAGTTCATTACGAGCCGGCGTGTCCTTCACAGAAGATCGATTTTCATTTCAGAGCTATTTCCGAGTGCAATAAAAACCTGGTCTAGCGATTACTGAACCGTCGCTCATTTGCAGAATAGTTTTTTATCAATATTCAATTTTTAATGTTTCCTGGAAGACAACTGTAGTAACTGCAAACTGCAAGCCATGAAGATCTCCATTTTTCTGAATTGCTAGAGTGAGATAAAACTTTAGAAAGTTTTACCTGATTTGTTAGAGGGCGTAGTGACAATAGCATGAATAGAATTACTACTGTTGTACTGTACCTATTTATTCATTATTTTCATGACAGCTACTTCTCATCACAGCAGAATTATAGCAAATTGTCTGTTCCATAAACCTACGCAGGATAAGCCCATCAGTGAAAATACACCTGACATATGTCACAGAAAACTGTCATCTTCTTCCTTCATTGTCAGTTGTACTACTTAATCCTGTAGCATTGTTATATGTTTGCATACAGAATTGGAGGCCCTGAAAACCCTGAAAACTGATGGCATCACTCACGCTGGATGTGCTCCCTAGAAAGAAGCGATTAATGGAATGAGATCAATGGTTTATTCTAAATAACTGGATTATCTCTTCCTTGATAAATATGTAGAGGTTATGTAGTTTCCTAAAAAGGAATAGGAAGTAGAGGAGAAGTATGGCTCCTGAATTATGCACTACTGTTAACAGCAGGTTTACTTTTCTGTGAACCAGGACTAGAGTCACGCAAATCTATTGTGTCTAAGGAGAAGTAGGAATAGGATGATCAAGCAGGAGCTTTGAATGTATATTTTAGCTGGGAGAAAGTACAGAGATCAGTGTATTCCAGATCCAGATAAACTCGTGCTACCGATAATGTTCGACAACTTCAATAGAAACTCTTTACTAACCACAAGATCTAGAAACTGCAAGAGAACATCTCTATAAGAGAAGATTGAGCAGCTAGAAGAAAGTGGCCAAGGATTGAAAAGAGGAGAATGAAAATCGGGGAACACGATTCAGCATTCATGCTTGTTAGTGTATTGAAATATTTGAGAGGGAAAGATCAAATACTCGATCTCTTTTCAACACCTCACAGTCATTTTTGTTAATGTAATGTGACAACTCAGAATATATGAAATGGAGCAACATTATACTCCTCGTACGGTTCGTACCTGATAATTACATTACGTTATCCAATATCTTTTGGTTTTAATAATTTTAAATAGGTAACCAGCAAAATTATAATACTGTTGAAAAGGATGGAATTGGATTTATGAACAATAAATCAAATCAGAATCAAATCAGAATCAAATCAAATTGGTTTTTATTATCATGATTTCAGGGTACAAATATTCATATTATACAACAACGTTACATCTTCTGCAACCAAACAATCATAAATAAAACTTACAGTTGAACTAAAAAATTAATCATTATAACTAAATCTAGTTGTTATTATATCGTAGCTCCAGAAAATACAACATTATATTTTTAAAAAACTTCATGAAAACTCTCCACAAAGGCAAAGCCTGTGTGTGGAAGGGGGTCATGGCGATGATTGGCTAACGTCGGACTGTCCCCATACTTGCATCTATCACATTCTTGGGTAAACCAGGTATTAATATCAGAGAAAATTTAAAGTTTAAAGGATTTTAAGTATAAAAGATGTAAACATTTAGAGTTAAATTTGGACTATCATTACACGACATTTGCTTTATTTATACAATGAATGAATTATCACTTCTATATTTGTCCTCCCAATCTCCTTTAACCAGTCATTAACATTTTTTTTATAAATATTTTTGGATCTACCTTCGGTATTACGTAGATTTTCAGGCAGATTTCTATACAGAGTGTGTGCTATATAATAAGTATTTGTAGTGGAATGAGTTTTGACTAGCCTTGGAACTTGGATTCCTATTGCTTCTGACGAACGAGTTCGATAGCTGTGCTCAATTTTCTTAAACATATCTTTATGATTTTTGTACATGTATAATAATATATTTCTTACATAAATTTGCCTTAAACTTAAAACATTGAATTCTTCAAAAATTTCATCAGTAGGAGTGCGTATACGTTTTCTTAATGCTGTTTTAATAATAGATTTCTGTGTAACTTGCAAGGGTAGAAACCATGGAAACTTCCAATAGAAAACATGGAAATGGATTATAAAATATGGAAAATGTTTTAATGGGATTTCAGCTACTGTCAGTTGAAATTTCACAATTTCAATTTTAATTCGGAAACGATTGTCTCAGAGAAATAAATATAAGTTAGTTGATAGAATTCATGTAGTTGATAGAATTTTCAATATTGAATTGAAATATATAAATGTATATTTTAGCTGGGAGAAAGTACAGAGATCAGTGTATTCCAGATCCAGATAAACTTGTGCTACCAATAATGTTCGAAAACTTCAATAATGATATTAAAGACAATCAGGTTTTAAAATCCTCCATTAACCCATACTCATATTTCTTGAAACTCACGTAAACATTTCTAAACTCTCCACTTCACTCCTTCAATTATTCTTACTTACACTTTCATTCCAAATTTTTATTTATATTGACATGGATCTCATTCTATGACACTCAACAATATTCATTGTCATTGAGTCTTAATCAAGGATCAAGAGAAGAGCACCAAGCAGCAGTTGAGGAGACAAGCATTGATGAGAAGTGAATCTCCATGGAGCATTAAAGAATGTGATTTCAGTTCTGTCAGAATGATGACATCAGTTGTAACAGTAATGATGGTGACAATGGAGGTTGCAAAACACAAAATCGTAACAACGGTGCTACTACTGATGATAAATATAACTACAATATGATGGTGACGATGATGATGATGATGATACCAATAATGGTACTTGCCAATGACTATTAATTTTTGATGACGACAATACTCCGATAGTGATGATGACAAGGGTGCTGCTGATGATAACGACGATTTCAAAAATGATGTCGATGATGAAAATGATGATGATGATGAATGGAATTGGAAAGGAAGGAAGGAAAGAAAGAAGTGATCGGTCTCGGTGAATGGGCAGTGTAATGGAGGGAGGAGTAGCATGCAGCCGGGTGCCTGGAGGCTGCTGCCTCTCCCATCACCATCCCATTCCAGACGGATGGACATCAGATACTCGGATCAATCCCAGTCCAAATCCACTTTTCTTTTTCGTTTTCCGTTCGGCGATCTCATATTTTTCAGTTGTTCCCCATTGAATCATCCGTATATCTGTATCAATTCTCCAGTACCTTTCGGCGATTTCATATTTTTCACTTGTTCTCCACTGGACGTCCTTTTATCTGCATTCATCCTCAAGCTCTTCAACACCAGCTATATACCTGTATTTTAGTGTCTATAACTGTTGCATCCGAATTGATCTGTTGGAGGCAGCCGAATGAATCCGTGTCTGAGAAACGATATTTACGGTCAATGCATGCGACCAGTCTTCATTCTTGGCAACGATTGGAGCGCATCTGGATCACTTGTTTGGCCACAATCCTACTTCCAAAGTAGGATTATAGTTTTTTGTGGAGGATTTAGGAGAGGCGACAAGAGTTCGATTTCGACCTTTTTTGTGTCGACATGTATAGTGAATTTGAATTTGGGTTTAAAAATGTTGTACAATTTATATTATTGAAGAATGAATTAATTATTGTAGATTCCAGAAAAACTGGGATAATTTCTAGAAATCCTCCCTTATAATTAGCACATGTGTTATTAGGAGAGATACTATGATCGTACAATCAAAAATTTAAAATTTTATCCTATAAACTAAGTTGGAGGAATGGGAAAATGGAAAATTATCTCAAACATTTCGGCAATGAAAACATATACGTACATAGATTATAAGATTGTTTTATTCTATGGTTAAGGTGTGCTGAATGTGAATTTTATCCACATGTCGGCAATTTTGATACTCCCCTTCACAAATTTCAATTTCTTTCAATAATAATTAGGCCATCAAGAATAATTTCAAAATTAGTAAAAATGAATAAATTTTATTTGATAATATTTTAATCTTTTGTATTGCAATAATAGAGAAATTGGATTGGAATAGAAGTTCGAACCAAAGTGATTCTCAAAGATCCACAGGATCTGCTACTTGAAACAATTTTACGCTAGTTCAACCTGGTCTTTATATTTTCTCATATTTAATTCATGACCAAATGTAACTTGTGAACCAATTAAGTCAGAAAGGTCGAAAGAAGAACAAAAGTTGAAAGGAAATACGTTGCGTTAATGAGTGACCCACATATTTCACACTACCAGCAAGGTGTTATCTTTAAAATAACAACTGAGTCTTATTCAAGTAATGTAACTCTTACATAAGTAGAACATCCTTGAAAGCATAAATCGTCATTGAAACTATAAAAAGGATCAGTTTGGACTTGGTTCAAAAGTTCAATACCTAGTGAAAGCTCAAAAACAAAACGAAAAACCCTCCACGAAAAAGGGGAGAGAGGTAAACTTCGGCATGTACCACAGATAAGAAAAAAATACTAAATAAATAAAATTATAGAACAAATTATGGAAAACCCAATCCTCATTTGATCCTGTCATTCAATTTGGATATTTTCTCCAATGGAATTCTTCTCTTGACTTCACTCCAACCTTATTCACACTTCATATGAATCACTTAGCAATATGTTTATTCCTACCCAACAATAAAAAAATCGTGAATGATCAATGATGCAATGAGATGGAGTACGGTGACCTCAGCGATGACAATGATTTTTGTTGAATGATTCGAATAAATGGCATAATAGATAATACACAAAAAAATTGAATCACGGCTGTTAACTGTTACTGAGTCCCGTGGCCCAAATAGAGTAGAACGAGTTGATGATTTCGTCTTCACAGACAACAGAGCATGAGATCGTTTCCAAGTGAAGAATTCAGATGCAGATAGGTCCTATATAAATAGGTACCAAAATAAGATTTGCGGCGCTTCAAGCTAATATTCTCAACCATTCAATAACAACTAGTAGCACGGATTCAAGACTTTATTCTAGGATTCATTATAATTCTTTCTAAGATAGTTTTTAAGACTATGCTAGTAGTATGAAGTCACAAACAGTTTTCGGAATTATGAGTATGATGTCTTGGATTCAACTTGGTGATTTAGGCTTTCTCCAGGTTGTAAGTAGAAGAAATTCAAATAGAAAAACCTAAGGCTATTCTTATTAATTGGAAAACAGAGAAGATATGATTCTGAACATCAATGAAATTATAATAGTGTTAGGCAATTGTTTTTTATACAGTAGTTGATACGGTGTTGCCTAAGTAGTGCCTGAGTGCCAGTAGTTGCCTAAGCTGTAAAAATAAGCGAAAATATTGCTTGAAACTTGACAGGAGAATATAAGTTATTTTCTTCAAGGACTTGATTTTTCAAGTATAGATACTTCATTTCATAGAAGGATTCTCTACTGCGGCTCACTGTGAAATATAAGTATTTACTTTCAATGACATCACATTTACTTGAACTGATTCTCATGTCTTATCAGCATTTCCCAAGTGTAAGTATGCTAATGTATTTGTGTTTTATAGTTCGAACGATTGGACGAAATAATATTCATGCATTCCATACTTGATAACCAATATAACTCTATTCAATAAGGCTATTAGGAATGTTTGTTAAAGTATGGATCAAGGACATTTACTTGTTGATGCTCGATAAAATTATTTGTAACGATTCTATAAAAATAGTTGACTAAAATCAATATTATTAGTATTTGATATTCAACTTAATGAGCTTTCACTGCAAAAATTTCCGACATCCTCGAAGACTTTTTGTAATCTATCTAGCAAAACCAGGAACTGACCTGCTTCCATGTCCATGTGACATCTGAGTTCACTAGACTATCTAGAGAAGATTCATTTACAAACTGGTTTTCACCGCGGCATATTTATCAAAATACAAACAGCTATTGAGCATATATGCTTATCACAGAGAGAACATCTAGTTATATTCATTTTCAACGGTGTACTATAGGAGAACAAAGAGATTATGATAGACCTCTTATAGTGTTGTTAGAGAATATAAGGTCAATTAAAACATTTTGAAAAAGGATAATTTATTTAGAATAACAATATTGGACAAGTTACCTTGAGAAGCTCTAAGTAAGAAAAATGAATAATGTTAGCTATTGGAGTGTTAATATTGGATATTATTCTTTCGAGCTTCCATTATATTTTGGAATCAATAAGTTTTAAAACCTATCAACAGAGGAAACTATTATACGATTGTTTCATAAAATTTGTTTATTCAAATTATACTTAGCATACTGGTAAACTTTTCAGCTGTTTCTTGAAATAGATTCAATGATACAGTAGAACACAAAAATGTTGAGATGTGAAAAAGTGAATATGAGTTATCAACTGCCAAGAATGTTTTAAAATGCAAACTGGTTTGAATGTAGAAAATCTTATAGAATCAGAAAACCATAAAAGTTATTTGAAGAAATTTGGTGGAGAAAATGAAGAAGCAGCAGTCTCTGTGCATTATGAAATTCTTCCTCGTTTATGATGGCATGTCACCAAACACGGTACTGTAATAGCATTATTCTTCATTGTTGGATGAGGCTATTGAGAAAGGAAATACGCAGCAATAAAGAATATTACCTCTGCTAATTATTCTATTCAAATTTGTTAAAAAATACTTTCAAAATTGTCTTCTTCAGTAAAGTGGCCCTGGATTGTGTATTTACATATCCATTGAAAACACCGTTTCAACAACTTTCTATTTGATTGGGTTTCAGTGAAGAGTCAACACATTGCTTCTGAAGTAGAAACGGCAAATGGAATTGTAAATTCTATTCAGACGAAGGAAAAAGAAGTAACAGACAGCTCTCGGTGCACTATTGTGATGGAATAGCTCAACAGAATATTGTTTTGTGATGGCAAAAACGACCGCAGCAAATGGCCTCAACTGGTAGAAATGCAATTTCGAGCAAGAAATAGAAATGAAGAGAGAAAATAATCAAGAAATGAAGAGCGAAATATGAGTACTGTTGTCATTTTCCATGTCAGGCAGCGGGGCAGTACTTGTAACTTGTAATGTACTCTCAATGATGACCGGCTAGGAGACGAAGATATCAATATGCAATCATACAGCAACAAATCTCTTTCCTTCAAACGGTAGATTACTGTCTTGAGACGCTCATTGAATTCCGTAATAATAGGAATATGCATTGAAAGTCATTGTCAGAACATTCTAAAAATCTTAAAATAATTTAGAAACGTTTCGTTGATTGACCTCTGCTTGGGAGAGGCCAAATAGGAAATAGGAATACTGTTGTCATTTTGCAATAAATCCTTATTGAAAAGTTTCATTGAGTGGAGTAGAGTAGGTACATTAGAGTGGTGTTATTGTCTCTCAAGGGACGATTATGAACTATTCATAATTGAAAATTCGTCAGGATTGAAGGGTTAATTCATGAGTTACCATTCGTATTTATTTGGATGACCAACCAACTTAAAAAGTACGTAATTGTATAAACCGTTCATATTATTTGTTCAACATAATCTAGATACATGAGAATCAAAAATGAAAGTGCCATATTGCCTGCAAAGTGGAGTAAGAAGGCGTAAAACTTCAAAACATTTGTGTGAAAATAAGAATAAATATTAAAAGGATACTTTGAATTCTACTCTACTTCCATGAACATGTAAGTGGCATTAAACAAGAAAATGAATACTATAAATTCTATAGATGAATAATAAATGATCATTCTGAAAAATAAAAATGATAATATTGGAATAGTTCTCAATCCTGTATGAGGAAATATCAGTCAGTCTCAAGGAACAGTCTCAAGGAATAACAGTCTCAAGGAACCATTTGGTTTTGGGCTGACCTCGTATTCTATAATAACCCTTCAATTCATTATGTATGAATCAAAAATCACTGTATGCTGGGATGTGATATCACTGTTACCAATAAATTGTTATTCTGTAGTGATTGAAGTACTGTATAAGAAATGAGAATGTAGGTTGGAAAAATTTAGTTATGAAAATATGCCCAACTACAAAATTATTCCAATATAATAATCTAATGATTACCTATAATTTACTAGAATAACTTATTTCGAATCCCATCCCTATTAATAATAAACTCGAAGATAGGACACTCGAGGAACCGACTTTTCTGTGACAGCTGGTTACCAGGTTCCCTATCACCTGCTCGATTTCGTTGTAGAATCGACAGAAGGTAGTTACAAACCGACACATGGCGGTCTCAGAGGAAGACGATTGCTTATAAGGGTTTTTAATTCTGTGCTTATAAGAGTATGTTTCTTTAGTAATAGCAGATAGCAGGGGGTTATTGTTTGGGAGGCAGAGTGAGAAGGGGCTCCCTCTCCGCAGTCTCTGCTACATGATAAAATATTGTTAATAATCCAAATCATGACAGACTCTATATAGTACGAAAAGCCGCTTCTTCTGTGAAATAAATTGTGGAATAATGCAGCTTTCAACAGAATTTCATGATTTTTAATTGATTTTAACGTTGAAGAGATAAAATACAAGCATATTTGGAAGAGGTGATGTAATATCAGACTTGTGATTCCAAAGAAATTCTGAGTAGCCCTTCTTCCTCACCATAGAATGATGCATGTTGTCTAGCCCATATTGTAATAAAGTTATAGAGTACGAATTAATATAAATGTGGAGGTGTAGTGAACTCAATGAAACCAGATTCAAAGCTTTGAACATTCTTTGTTGTAAGTAGAATATAACTTGTCAATTTAGAATAAGCATCCGATAGGCCTAAGCCTTCAATGTTTTTGAATCGATGTGATGGAATATATATATATATATATATATTATATATATAATATATATTATATATATAATATATATATTGAGATATATATATAACCTACTATAATTATATATGGTAATATTATATCATAGCATCGTTAATACGTTAATATTATCGATAATATGTTATAGATCAAATATTACGGTCAAATAACTCACCTAATATGATACAATATTCCAAATGAGTAGAGTATTTTCAATTCGAACAACTATATAATTATAATCAACTAGAAAATATAAAAAGTTATTGAAACGCGCACTGCTCTAGCATCGGAGCTCTATAATAATTGAAAAGCGGGTAATGAACGTTACACGCGACTTTCGCACGGTGTCTCGCGGATTCAAATCATCATTTACTGTAGTCACAGCGAACTATTGGGCGGTTGGGCGAAGTCGCTACTGAGTAGAGCCACCGGCGGGTGGAAATAGCAAACAACGGAAAACGAATGAATGAGTGAATGGAGAGAGGAGAGAGGCGAAGCAACCGCCGGCACTCACGCACGCACAGCTGCCGTCACGTTCGTGAATTGTCGGCCACTTTCGGTCAGGTTCGTGTCGCAGGTGGATAGGGCAACTACAAACTTCATTTGAAAAACTTATTATTGCTGAAGGATAAGTCTAGAATTTCCAAAGAATTTTCAAGGATGTAATGGCCACTTTTCCCCAGGATAATGGTCAGATCTAAATTAGCATACGTGAGGGTGAGTATAATTTTGCAATAAATAAAAGATATTACAATTTGATGGAAGGATACAAAACCCTCAGAACATAGTAAGTGAGCGTGAGCATTTTTTATGATTTTATTCAATAATTGAAATCAGATAGAGAAATTAAAGATACATAAAGTATTATATATATATATATATATATATATATATATATATATATATATATATATATATATATATATATATATAATGAACATTGATAAGATACCATATGGTATTTATTATGTGGAATGAATGAAATTCAATTCACTAAAGTCAGTAGGTCTATTCATAGCCACAACCAGTGAGTATAGAATGTAGCATTACAAATAACAGAGTGTTACATTCTATACTCACTCTTCATAACCAATCAGTTGTTGAAATTGAACTTGGCCAAACACGCTTTGGTTGCTCAGTCAGCAATAGCTGAAACCAAGAAAGATTCTAGTAGCTGGTTATTGGCGAGTATAATAGTTCTAGAGGCTTTTCTACAGAAATGACCATAAATTCCAAAAATTGTTTGTGGAAACTCGCTAAAGTTGTATTAAAATCAAGTGATGATAATTTTTTACTTGTATTTGGGTGGTTGAAAACAATATCACCTGGATTTTAGTTTTTGAAGAGATGAATTATACTTCATTATAGTAAATCAATCGCAGCATCATACCTGGAATTGGTGTACTAAACAGACACAGAATCATGCAATGAATATTTTAATAGAAATTTCATAGCGGAATTGAATTCATGATCGCGCAGCATAAACAATCAAACTGTTTTACAAAACGCTTGAATTTGATGGTTTACTTAATCTATTTCAAATGGAGAGTAAAGTATAAGCAGAAGAAGTGGAAGAAGAAGAAGAAGAAGAGGAAGAAAAAAATAAGAGAAAAAAGAAGAAAAAGGAGGAGGTAAAGAAGAAGAGTTGGAAAAATATGAAGTAGAGAAGGTTCATTAATTAATACTTGGAACTACTGACAACTACAGTACCAATCAATTCGTAATGAACAGCACAAATGTTTCGTATTCAACCAATAGGCCTACTGACAGTTTTTGGTGAATCTCCTCTCAGGACGCTAGCGCCACTTGGTAGCGAAAGTCGTAAGCTCTATCGATACAAACATATCAAAATTGAAAACTGTGGTTTTTGGTAATTTGTGAATTCTATTTGATTTCTGCCAGTGTTTTGTTTGAAAAACATGTTGATGAAGTAACTGACCTACGTATTGAGAAGTTTGAAATTGTTTCACTGTTGTGATAAGTGGTTTTAATTTGTCAATTGTTTGTTCAGTCGTTTTCATATATATAGGCTCCACTCTCACATAACAATGTTGCCAAAATGTTCTCTCAGTCAATTTACGATACAGTTAAATCTTTTTGGAGACAGAAGCCGTGCACGTTTCTGTCAAATTGGCAAATTGTCTAATGAGTAGTATTTTTTACCATCAGAGTTCAACGACAACGGTCACAGTTATGAGCTAGTTATTATGAGCACAGTTATTAACTATCGCAGACCAGAGTTTTTATAAATAATATTCTGGCTCTATGTATTTGAATAATTTTTTAGTATTAGTATTCTTGTTCCCAAATGATTAACTGATTGCGTGCCGGCGCAAGTTTCATCTCGCACATCATAATATGGATATATTTTTTTTGTCCTAAAGGTGGTGGATAAATCTAAACTAATGAGCCTCTGGAGAACTCGCTCAAGAACTGTTGTATTGTAATTTTGGAAACCAGCAACTTTTAATTGACCGAACGCAGTGTGGTCGTCTATGTTTTAACTGGAATTTTCTTTCGT
Organism: Nilaparvata lugens; assembly: GCF_014356525.2. Classification (NCBI taxonomy): domain Eukaryota; kingdom Metazoa; phylum Arthropoda; class Insecta; order Hemiptera; family Delphacidae; genus Nilaparvata; species Nilaparvata lugens. Next base: position 49,087,789 of record NC_052505.1, on the reverse strand, counting down.
CTGTATGTATGTATGTAACGCATTTACGGCCAAACGCGTTAATAGAATTCTATGAGATCTGGCCGGAATATTCCTTTTTTTACTGCGCGTCGATGTATACACAAGGTTTTTTGAAATTTTGCATTTTAAGGATAATATGAAAGGAAAATAATTTTCCTCCATACTCCGATATGACTATAATTATAAAATATACCGGGTGTCCCAAGAAGAGATTTACACGTTTGATTTTATATTACGTGCCCATTCATGCACAAAACTTTTTTTAAATTTTACACAGTTTACAAAGTAGGTTCTAAAAATATTCTGGGAAAATTTCAACTCCCCAACCTTCGTAGAAACAAAATGGCGGCATATTGAAAAACTATACCTTAAGAATATTAAAAAGGTGTTTTTGGTTTTATAAAATATTTCTATTGTTGCACTTTAGGACAATATGACTTGAAAAAAACTAGAACATAGCCTAATGGAAAACTTAAAAATCCTAAATTATTAAAATTGAAATCCTTCTACAGTAACACACTGATAACAGCGCTTAAGAAATGATTCGTAAGCTCTTAAAAAAATACTCCGCGGAGAAGTTCCTCTTCTATTTAGTTCCTCATTATTATTGAAGCTATGGGTATAATCTTTTTCCTCCAAGTAACCCCATAAAAAGAAGTCACAAACAGTTAAATCTGTTAATCGGGATGGCCAATGTACAAAATCACTTCCACGACCAATCCAACGGCCATGAAGTTTGTCATTTAGCAATTGCTTGACATGATTTGCGAAATGTGTTGGAGCACCATCTTGTTGGAAGATTGCTTGATCCATTTCTGGTACCATCAAATGAGTCAAGACTACCGCAACGTAGTGAACAAATCAAATAATAAATCATGAAAGTAGTTTTTATAGAAAGCGAATTGGTAAAGTTCTCAATATTCCGCCATTTTGTTTCTACGAAGGTTAGAGAGCTGAAATTTTCCCAGAATATTTTCAGAACCTACTTAATAAACTATATGTAAAATTGAAAAAAGTTTGGTGCATGAATGGGCACGTAATATAAAATCAACGTGTAAACCTCTTCGTGGGACACCCGGTATACAGAATGGGTGAAAAGTCCGAGAGCAGCTTAATATCTAATACACAAAGGTTATTTGACAGTGGGTGTGATTGGGGATCCTACTCAAATTGAAAATACTACTTTACTATGACTTCAAAAATCTGGTCCGTCATCTTGGATCCGCCATATTGAATGCAACTTTATTTTTTCTAAGAAGGAAGGTGGTCATGCGATACATGATGTCGATACGAAATTTCAAGGGAAAATGGATGGCGAAAACCGCACATCGATATCTCAAACCGTTCAGAAGATATTCACATTATTACTCAATATCATGCATATCAGAAATGAAATACATAAGTGGTATTGATTAATAATGTGAATATCTTCTAAACGGTTTGAGATATCGATATGCGGTTTTCGTCATTCTTTTTTCTTGAAATTTCGTATCGAAATCATGTATCACATGCCACCTTCCTATTTAAAAATAATAAAGTTGCATTCAATATGGCGGATCCAAGATGGCGGACCAGATTTTTGAAGTCATAGTAAAGTAGTATTTTCAATTTGAGTAGGATCCCCAATCACACCCACCGTCAAATAACCTTTGTGTATTAGATATTAAGCCGTTCTCGGACTTTTCACGCACTCTGTATATCATCTACTCTGAAGAGAGGATTAATCAGACCATAGAATTATTTATAATCATTCAGCTGACGAGTGGATTATTCATTGCATTCATTAAACAGATGTCTGGAGAAGCCGTGTCTATTTCTATGAGGCCCATGTTATACGAGCGCTAATACCGCGGCGTTAACGCAGCGTTTTTAGCGTCGCATTAACTGGGCAATAGCACAAAGTAGGAGAACATTACCTACTTCTAGAGCTCTTACTTCTTCTCTGTGGCAATAGTAGTTCCATAGTGCGCGAAGAACGCTGTGTATAACTCTGTTCAGCGTTGCCAACGTCGCGGCATTAGCGATCATATAACTTAGGCCTAAGGTCTATGGTTTCAATATTATTTTGTTTTGCAGACATGTTATTACGATGCGTGCCCCATCAGTATCAAATTCAATAGGTGATTAAAAATAGAATAAAAAATAATTAAATGTACCAAATGATGCTCAAGGATTTATAATATTTTTGATTGAAAAAATTAATTTTCAAATATTTAAAAATTATTTTAACAGATGGAAAGATTATCACTGAACTAGATGGAACATAATATTATACGGAATACAAATTGAAACGTGAACTGAGTTTGTTAACATTTCAAATAAGTGAGTTTTTGATCTTGGAGAAAACAAATAACAGTTTTTAAGAGTGAATTATGATTCAACTGTGTTTGTAACATTACAAATAATTACCGGTAAGTTATTATTTTGAAAAAAATTAGTTTTCATTTTTCAATATCTAACATTGATACAATGATAATGAATAACTTTGAGGTAAAGTTCAATATCAGGGGTGCATTTTTTCCAATACTTTTATCATATGAAATAATATGCAACCTAAGCATAATATATTTCGTCTACAAAGGTAATATAACGATGGTAGCTGACAGTGTGGATAGTACTCAAATAAAAAATTCCTTTTTTAAAGTAAGATGAAAAATCTGGTTCTGTTTTGCTACTCTGTTAGTCAAATCGAAAAATAAACAGAACTCTAATGCACATCTATTAGAAGACAAGTGGAGATTCAATTAATTGAATAATGTAAAGAAAACGTTCATCATCTTTACCATCATCTTTAAGGGAGTTTATAATAGACTGTAAAACATATGACAGATATTTTAGAGAAATACTGGTACCGGTGGAACTAGAACAGGTGACACCAGGATGAGAAAACTGCGTGAAGTCTACTGTTCACAGAACTACTAGGTAGTTAAAAAGAGTTGATGAAAATAATGAAAACAGTGAAATATTTCTCTAACAAGAATAATTTTACAGTAGGTTTCATTGGGGATTCTATTTGAAATGAAAAATTACTTTTAAAAAATTACCCTGTTGCTTCAACATCTTCGACCCTCATATGAATCCAAATTCATTTCTTGAAATAAGAAGGTGGCCATGTGTTACATGATTTCGATACAGTGTTCCAAGTGAAAATAAATGACGAAAACCGCACATTGATATCTCAACCTGTATCAATTTGTTGATGTAAAAGTTGTATGTGAATTTTGTTGTATATAACCAGCTGAAATCATTTGTCAGCGCAGAAGGTGAAATCATTCACCTTCTGTGTGAATAACCTCAGCTGATGTTATGAATGATTGAATGAATGGAAAAATTGTAGTAATGCAAGCAATGAATTCTTCAGCTGACTAAATCACAGCATTTTTTTCTTTTTCAATTTTATTTTTATATCCTGCAAAAAGAAGGAAGGAGTGGGTCAATTCTGTTGTCCAACGAACTTTACCTGTAAAAAGGTTCGAAGAATACCGTACGTGTTCAAAATTTGAAGCCGATTGATCAATTCTTTCGAAAGTTATTGTAAAACATAGAAACAGACGGACAGGGACTTTGGCTTTCAGTAAGTCGAAAGTGAGAGCTCGCTAACGCTCGTTCAACTAAAGTAAACTGATTGAAAAAAGAATACTTTAGCTTACCGGTACCTACTGAATTTTTTTTACAATTCTGAATACCATCACAAATCTTATTCAGTACTTGTGTTAAATAAGAGAAATGTTAATTCATAATTGAACGAGCGTTTGCGAGTTCTCACTTTTGGCTTACTGAAGGCCAAAGTCGTTTTCTGTCTGAATGTATGTTCTACAAGAACTTTAGAGAGAATTGATCAATCAGCTTCAAATTTTGAACACGAAATCTTCTAACTTTTTACAGTGGTCAAGTTCTTTGGACAACATAATTGACTCACTCCTTCGTCCTTTTTCACTATATAAAAATAACATTGAAAGTGCATAAGAAAAAAAATTGTTTTGATTTATTATTTAGTCAGCTGGAATTAATTGCATGCTATTTATATAATTTTCACATCCATTTAAAAAAGCTGATGCTATTTGGAAGTTATCACACAGACTGTCAAATATATGTATGCAACGACATAAATAATTTCAGCTGAATAATACACAACATTATTATTCAATTTATAAGTTCTCGCTTCCGTCTGTCTGCCTGTCTATTGTGATAGCAATTGCTATGACGTTGATGAATTTGCTAAGAAACATTTATTTATTCAAATTGTTAAATTTGTGAGTAGAAGCTACTATTAGTGATCAATAACACTTGAATATCCAATGTAGTGTTTTGTTGGTCAACAGCCTGATGCTCACTCAATGTTGAGCCTAGATAAATATTTCTTATTTGATAATACTTTCAAACTGTGCAGTGGAATTCTGCCAGAACTTACCATAGAGACCTTGAAGCTTGCAATCTTCGACGAATAAAAATATAAAGGGATTCCGGTATTATAGAATAACTTAAACTCACCTTCAATGAGATTCGTTACCATTTATCAAATTATGTTAAGTTGGATCATATCGGACAGGATCAAAAATAAAACGTATCCGGAGCACCTTACAATTTTCAGAATATTTATGACTGGTGGCTGCCCATATGCAGAACCTTGACCTCATAATATTTTTGATGATATTATTGTAGGTTTGATATCTTTGATAAACGTGGAAAACAATATTTCCAAACTGAGCTCCTTCGAAATTATATATTGCTGATATAATTCCTTTATATTATTAGAGGTGAATATCCTCAAATTACTCTGAGCCAATTTAATATTTTAATCGTTATAATATTTAATCAGATTATAATCGTTTAATATTTCAATCTGATTCGATTTAATATCCAATCGTTAATCACAAGATAGGCCATTATGATAGTCAGGTGTATGCAAGAAAATTCAGGTCTATGGTTATGCTAAATAATTTTGTGTATTGTAATATTAATAATAGTTGCTAATATATCACAAAATGATATCCTTTGATAATCATTAACTCCATATAATTTAAAATTATTTGAACTATGAATAAAATTAGATCGTCCTTGCACGTTTATCCTGATACATGAACTATGTCTTATGAATTTATTTATAATTGGATAAATAATTAAATATCTTTATCTCTGGGTTCGTGTGTTCGATGGCTTGGAATAATAGGTATATGATTGTATGAGATCTATAATATTAAAGTAGTTCATTTGAGTTCTTAATAATGATGACTTAATATGATGACATAATACTGATGATTTGACGATTGTGATGAATGTGAATAATTCCTGCCTTCCTTAAAAATCACTGTATGTTGACAGTAGTTATAGTAGGACATCACATAATATGTACGAATCCAGGATGACAGAATTTATGCCACGACCGTTAACAAACCCATTAGCAAAGAATTGACAAATGATAGCATTTAACGCAGCAATTCTACACATTCAATTCTTCAATACCTGGGCCAGTTAATTCATCAACATATTTTTCGAACAAAGCACTGATATGTATCTAATAAAATTCACAAATTGAAATTACCAAAAACCACAGTTTTCAATATTTTGATGTTTGTATCGATGGAGCTTACCACTCTCGTTACCAGGTGGCACTAGCGTCCTTCAGTTGAATTCACTTGAGTTTGTCAGTTGATTAAATGGGAAGCATTGGGGCCAGAGAGTGAATGTAACATTAAAATAGTATAGAATTTAACATAGAGTGTGAATGTTACATTCTATCCTCACTGATTGGGGCTTGGTGGATCAAGGTAGAAGTAGTAACAGAACCACCTGTGAAACATGAATAACCAGCAGCAGCTGTCATCTAGTAGTGAAATACTGAACTAAGCAGCACCTCAATTCTCAACTGCTGTACAGAGGAAAAGCAGAAAGTTTCGCATCGTTCTGAAACTGCGTCCTGCGTTTGCAACACAGAATTACAGCAGGAAACACTGTCTGATGTGCAACATGCTACATGCAACACTGCAACACTGCAACCACGGTCGGAGACAGACTAGTGGAGACCGACTTCAGCTACTAGTCAGCAACAACAAAATGGTTTTCCAGAAGCTCAAGGGGATTCAGTTGCAGCAGCAAATTAACAATTCTAAAATATTAAAATTTAGATTTCTCTATTTTTCAAAGTGCTATGATAATATTCTACTCAATCTTCTGAGTGCAATATTGCTTTCAGGATTTTGTTTAGGCTTTATTGTATCGATCCTACGCTGAAGACGATACAAGACTGTTGATAATGTGTTGTGTAAAATCCCGGCCCCCCAATCACAATGATGCCAGTGATCATGCCAACACTTGTGGCCTTTTTGACGAACCCTCAAGATTTTATTTGTTTTGAACTACCCTTTTTCCCCCAATAATTTCAATAATGCAGTCTGTGTCAACCCACCCCTCTGTATAATAAGAGCTTATCGGTTCTGTAAGATTTGGTTTGTCTGTTATTAACAAGAATGATTGGTTTGTGCATCAAAGAAATCACTTGATGGTCATCAAGTAGTGATTATCTGAAATTTGCGACATGCCAGAGAGCGAAATCACTCCCAAATTTTGGGACTTTTTCAATTTTATTTCGAATACCCTGGGTTTTTCGAAAAAAGCTTTCTTGAAATATTTATGTTAAATTATACACATTATTTGTCATGTAGTTTATTCTCAAGTCGAAAATTAAATATCGACACATCGACACTTGTCTTATTGTGTATAATTAAAAAAATATTTCAAGGATGCTATATGGTTATTTTCTATATTCAACAATCAAGTGGACCTGATAAAATACTTTATCAGTGAAAATATAGATCCAATAATGATAATTCTTTTTCACTGTCAAAATTCCTAATGAATAGCACCAATGCTTCTTATCAACCAATACTGACAGTGTCTGGTGAATAGAAAACCATGGTAATCAAAGTGGTAAGCTCCAGCGATACAATCTTATCAAAATTGAAAATGGTGGTTTTTGGTTATTTGTAAATTGTATTTGATTGCTATCAGTGGTTTGTTTGAAAAATATGGTGATGAAAAACCTGGTCTACTTATTGTAAAGTTTAAAATTGTTTCATTGTCACGATGAGTGGTTTTAATTTGTCAATTTTTTTGTTAATTTGTAATATTTTGTAATATGAAAATTGCTTGCTAACTCTCTATCCAATTGGAGAAAGATTAGTCAAAGAAATATAATTAGTCTAATTATAATAATTATTAAATATAATAGTCCATGCTATGGTAGACTATTGTTAGTATAACCAGAGATGAACTAAATCTATTGTTTCTCTATGCATGGTATAACGAATACAACTCCGTGTCCAAATAGATTAGATTAGATAGGTATGATAATAGGAATTACATTATACTGTATAGACCAATAATTTAGATAAACTAATGGTTTCTCTATGGTATAAAGAATACAACTCCGTGGCCAAATGTTTCGAAAAACTACAAAGAGTTGTGCTTCAATTTTTTTTGTAATTATTTTCTATAATATCAGTTTTTCACGCCCCCCCAGGCCTACGCCCCCTGAAGGACTGCGCATTTATCACCTGACGCTAGTGTACACGCGCATCTCAAGTCTACTATTCAAAGATCTGCCAGCTGGTGACAGGACAATAACGCTGGAGACACACGACGTCTGCTATCTCTTCATAGGGAATGATTTAATTGAATCAACAGTTGCCAATAGTTTGCATTATTGAATAAACACATTTTCTCGAATTTCGAACTTATTTCCAATTTTAGGTGAAAATGTCACTGAACATTAATTGTAGAGATTTTTATGCTCAATCTTTTCCACTTGAAATTTTTCGTTTGAATTGTATCTGAAGCCTGATAATTGGGAATCTAAAATCACACTTTGCATTGATGGGGCGGAGCTCCTGAAATTTTTACAGATATGGGACTTGTGGCAGTTGATAGAGCTTATCAATGACTATTTTAGGTATGAATTTGATCAAAATCGTTGGAGCCGTTTTCGAGAAAATCGCGAAAAACCCTGTTTTTGACAACATTTTCGCCATTTTAGCCGCCATCTTTGATTGAATTTGATCGAAATTGTTCGTGTCGGATCCTTAAAGGGGAAGGACCTTAAGTTCCAAATTTCAAGTCATTCCGTTAATTGGGAGATGATATATCGTGTACACAGACGCACATACACTCATACACAAACACACACACACACACACACACACACACACACACACACACACACACACACACACACACACACACACACACACACACAGACCAATACACAAAAACCACTTTTTTGGACTCAGGGGACCTTGAAACGTATAGAAATTTAGAAATTGGGGTACCTTAATTTTTTTTGGAAAGCAATACTTTCCTTACCTAGGTAAGGAAAGTATATTGGTACCCTAATTTCAAGATTTCAATTTTTCTCGAAAACGGCTTTAACGATTTTCTTCAAATTTATACCATGGATAGCTATTTATAAGCCCTATCAACTGACATGAGTCTCATTTCTGGGAAAATTGCAGGAGCTCCGTAATATTCTTGAGAAAAATGGCGGAAAATCACTAAGAAACCATGTTATTCACGGTTTTCTCGAAAACGGCTCTAACGATTTTCTTCAAATTTATACCATGGATAGCTATTTATAAGCCCTATCAACAGACATGAGTCTCATTTCTGGGAAAATTGCAGGAGCTCCGTAATATTCTTGAGAAAAATGGCGGATAATAACTAAATAACCATGTTTTTCACGATTTTTTCGAAAATAACATGACCGATTTTTTTAAATTCATACCCTGTATAGTATTTATATTATTTATCAGCTCTATCGACTGGCATGAGTTTCCTTTCTGGGAAACTAATGGGGGGTCCACCCCATCCTTGAGAAATGGACTTAGTAACCTCCTTCTCGTGCATGAGGTAGGTAGGTAGCGCAGTTCATAAAAAGAACACATAGTCGAGATATTTCATCTGTAGAACAGCTGCTGTTTTGACGACTTTTAAAAAATGACGACTAAGAAAAACCATTGAATTTTAAAATATTTTCACAAAGGAAAAAGTACTCTGAAAACAATTATATATACACACTAGCCGTCAGGCTCGCTTCGCTCGCCATATCCGTCCGGCCAGGGGGCTCCGCCCCCTGGACCCCCGACTGGATCGTCCAAGAATGAGATCAGCAGGCTCGCTTATATAGTAACATATGATATGGAAATTTCAATTATAATTAAGAGATTGGGAGAAGAAGAATATACATGCTAAAAGACGAACTTTAAACCCTTAAAAACAACCCTTAGAGTTCAAATATTGCCAAAAGATTTCTTAGTGCGCCTCTAAAGGGCCAACTGAACGAACATACCTACCAAATTTGAACGTTTTTGGTTCGGTAGATTTTTAGTTCTGCGAGTGAGTGAGTGAGTGAGTCAGTCAGTCAGTCAGTTAGTGAGTGAGTGAGTGTCATTTCGCTTTTATATATAAAGATATACAGAAGTCTGATCGTAGTTTCAAATATGAGCAAGGAAAGTTGTGTGAGTGTACCACACCAGATTTTTATCTTAGTCATTAGTTTTGAAGTGGAAATTGGACTTTTTGGAGTGAAAAGTGAAATCTTAACCTCATTCTTTTTTGAAACTTTTATTTGTAAAAATTTGGGAGAAGACAGTTTTGGGCTATGCCTGTTCTCTTCTTCCAGTCATAATATAAATTATAATCATGATTTGTGATTGTCAATGAAATAAATAAATAATAATAGATGAAAATAAAAAGATAAAAGAGAACAAAGAAAAAAAGAGAGAAAGAAGGTCTGTGTAAAACCAGAAATGAAAGGAAATGATTAATTGAATCAATAATAATAGAAATTGTATAAAATTAGAACAGCAATCACACAGAGACAGATCACATACTATCCAACCAAATTATATGAGATCTTACGGAATTTGGAGGGGGTGAACCAGAAGACGTCTAAGTGCTCCGAACAATGATTAAAGCTTCTCTGAACTCTATTTAGAGGAGAGTCATAATGACTTACAGTTCTATAGCGCACTATATGAAATGAAAAACAAGAACGGCGAGCAATGGTATTGACATTATATTAATTTTTAGTATAATTTATATTAATTAAGTACATTATATTAATTTTAATAGGATGAATAAATTTTATTTCATTTTATATAAGTGATTTGACATCGCGTCTTACTTTCAAAGAAGTAATATCGAACTCATTTCTATATGGATTGGAAGGATAATCAAAGGGACAAAAGATATTATGTTTTCTATAATGCATCCCAAATGAAAAAAGTTGCACGCATATCAATGACCTGGTTGATGAATGATCTCTATCGATATTCTCACCACGCGTATCTTGTAATATTAAACTATTTCTACTTTCCTTGCCCTATTACCATAGGTAAGGAAATTATTGCTTTCCAAAAAAAATTAAGGTACCCTAATTTCAAGATTTTAATTTTTCTCGAAAACGGCTCTAACGATTTTCTTCAAATTTATATCATGGATAGCTATTTACGGAGGAATGACTATATTAGGGAGGAGCTGAAAGTTAAATCTATAGAGACAACTATAGAAGAGAGAACGCTCTCCTGGTATGGTCATCTTGTGAGGATGCCTCAAGAAAGAAAGCCTCGTCAATACATGGAGGCCAGGGCGCAGGTAAAATACCGATAGGAAGACCGCGAGTAAGTTGGGAGGAAAACGTTTCACGGATTGCAGCAGCTAGAGGCAAGACCATGAATCAAATAAAGAGAATGGCGTTGGATAGGGACCAATGGAGGAGGTGGGTCCGAGGCAACATCCCAACGCCGTGAAAACGGCACAATGGGCGAAGAAGAAGAAGAAGATAGCTATTTATAAGCCCTATCAACTGACATGAGTCTCATTTCTGGGAAAATTGCAGGAGCTCCGTAATATTCTTGAGAAAAATGGCGGATAATTACTAAAAACCCATGTTTTTCACGATTTTCTCAAAAATGACTTCACCGATTTTTTTTTCAAATTCATACCCTTTATAGTTATCTATCAGCTCTATCAACTGGCATTGATTTTTTTTGGGAAACTAATGGGGGGTCCACCCCATCCTTGAGAAATGCACTTTGTAACCTCCTTCTCGTGCATGAGGTAGGTAGGTAGAGCAGTTTATAAAAAGAACACATGGTCGAGATATTTCATCTGTAGAACAGCTGTTTTGACGACTTTTAAAAAAATCATAGAATTTCACATTACACAAAGGAAAAAGTACTCTGAAAACAATTATTTAATACACATATACAGTAGTCGTGGTTTCAAATATGTTGCCGCCAATCGTCATTATTTTTTGTTTAGTTGAGAAGTTGATATTGTGGTAATTATTCATATTGAATGAAAAAGACTAAGAAATGGTCAAAAAACCACAGATTTATTGATACTTAGGAAGACCTGTTTCGGTTATTACACCATTGTCAATCTCTGGTAAACTAAAACTAAATACAACTAAATACTCGCCTACTAGTATAAATTCTGTTGCTCTTGTATTTAGTTTTAGTTTATCAGAGATTGACAATGGTGTAATAACCGAAACCGGTCTTTCTAAGTATCAATAAATCTGTGGTTTTTGACAATTTCTTAGTTTTTTTCATGCAATCGTCATTATGTTATTCCCCTAAATTATTCTCGTTTAAGAATGAGGCTTACAGTTCAATGAGCAAGGAAAGTTGTGTGAGTGTACCACACTAGATTTTTATCTTTTCATCTCAATCAAAATACTGCAACTGAATAATTGAGAATAGAGAAGACAGATAGAGTGATGATCAGTAGAGTTTGAGCATATTTCGCTAAAAAACACATTGAGCTCAATTTATACCGGTACCTCTTTCAAAGGATAGGAATACACATTTCCAACAATAATTGCACATTTTACTTGATGCAGAGAGAAAAAGGTTTGAACAGTTCGCTAGATTCTGCCGTAATTGTTGGAGAACTTTCATTATTTGAAGAGACCTCAGTTACTGTTCAGATCATCTTGCGACTCTCAGAACACTTCTAAATTCCAGATTGTGAAATATGTGGAGGATTGACTTTTACAATACTACTTTCCATCATAATAGTGAATAGCATGGATGCAATCACCACTGGTATAGTTCTTAGAAATAATGTTCGTTCTCATGAGTTTAAGAGATTTTATGACCATGCAGTGAAAGTTTGAGAGAAGCATCACTGTACTTCACGTAAGCGACAAGTTGAAATAAATATCAATCAGTAAGATTAAACTTGTTCCTTTGAGATTATTCTCCTCAAACTTCAAATACTTGCTAAGCTACATTGGAAGTTGTACTGAACAAATTCAATTTGTTATAGATCTCTTGTTATAGATATATAGATATCTCAATAAAGAGATCTCCTTATTTTTTAAATAGTTTTATTGACTGAATGTAGTGAGGTCTATGTTTCAACTCGATTTGCTTTTGTCTGTCTGTATGTAACGCGATTACGGCCAAACACGTTGATAGAATTCGATGAGATTTTGCAGGAATATTCCTTTTTCAACTGCGCGTCGATGTATACACAAGGTTTTTTTTGAAATTTTGCATTTTAAGGATAATATGAAAAGAAAAGGAATTCCTCTATACTCTGATATCACTATATAATATATCATCTACTTTGAAGATAGACTATAGACTATAGAAATCAGACTATAGAATATTATTCATAATCAATCAGCTGACAATTCATTACATGCATTACACAGATGTCTGTCTGGCCGTGTCTATTTCTATAAGGTAGGGTTTCAATATTTTTTATGAAGCGTGCCCATCAGTATCAATATTCTCACATTTGAAAAGCAAATTTAATAGGTGATTGAGAATAAAATAAAAAATGATTAAATTAACTGAATAATGTGAAGAAATTATAATATTCTTGATTGGAAAAAATCAATTTTGAAATATTTTTATGAGATGGAAAGATTATTACGAAACTCGATAAATCATAATATGGGATACAAATTCAAACGTGAACTGAATTTGTAACATAAGTGAGTTTTTGATCTTGGAGAAAACAATAATACCAGTTTTTAAGAGTAAATTATGATTCAACTGTGAATTGTGATTCAACTGAATCAACTAGAACTGGTGACATCAGATACTTGTGGATGAGAAAACTGCGTGAGGTGTACTGTTCACAGAACTACTAGTATAACATGAGATTTCATGATTAGTGATTGAGGTACGTCAAGTTGAAATGGGTACCAGAAATACATTCTGTAGAAAATAAACACATAGTAGATAGAATAGTGTTACGTTTTATGAAACGTTTCGGCATTATAATTATGCTTGATATGGGCTTCCAAAACACTACTTTGCTACCACTGAGTGGAGGTATTCTATGATGTCTTTAGTACTTTAGTTATCGCTGGTAATCGTTTCTGTTCAATTGAGGTCAATTTAAAACCTTATCACATTTTCTCAATCACTAATTAATGTTAATAAGAGTGAACGAGTATTAAAAATGTAATGCGGTTATTTATTATTCGAACATGAGAATGCAGAGCACAAGCTTCTGTATCATTGTAGCTTTTCTATATTTGAAATTTGAAATCATTGTTTGCCTTTTGAAAACTCTTCTATTAACCTTGATTGTAGTTGAATTTGACTAGTCAAGGTCAATGGAACAGAAGAAACTCTCAGTCATTATCAGCAAACTCTAGTTGCGTAATTGTATAATAATTAAACTGTCCTCTCCGAAGTAGGTATGTGTCTGGCCACAAGAGGTGTATTTCAGCACTTCCTCTGATAAATGAAAATTTCAGTTTTTTTATAAAGTGTTCTTTAATTATAATTATCCCTGCAGAATTAATTATCACTTTTCAAGAAAAGAACTGTACTGCGATCAAAGTTGAACTCTGGTATAACAGCCTTCTGTTTTATAAAAAAAATATTCAGGAACCATATTTTAATTTTGAATGATGATAAATCAATCAATAAGTCTGTAAAAATCTTTACTATCTTTACCACTTTCATCGTTCACGTAACATGATATGGAATCGAATGTTCGGTAATGAATAACAAGTTCTCCGCCCATTATTATATTTTTTAATAATTTTCTTAGAGATAGCAGTTGAAATGACTGAGTGAGGAGAAGACATCCTCATAATTTAGCTAATATTATGTGAAATTGTAATGGCAATTATTGCTTTGAAAGGGAGAAGAAAATTGATTAGCGGATGAAGATGGAGGAAAGGGAATGATGAAATGACCCATATTTTATTATGACCTTTGAGCTTTGAGGAAGGATTTATCGAAAAAGTGAGTTGCAACCAAAAATATCATAATCGAATTCTTGTCATGATTATCTCACATTGCTGTGTGTGAAAACACGATATTTTATATTAGTTATGTATTGAAAATATTACTATGAAAATAGTATCATATGGTTGTATAGAAACTACTGCCTATCCACGCCACTAATTCATAACAATATATATTTATTACCAATCTTTACATTCAGCTGGATATCTGCTAGTAGAAATCTGCACCTTAGTATACTGCAGGGACAACTATGCTATGAGGAAATATATTTTAAAATTCAATACAATTGGGTCATTTTTTCATTGGTGATATGAGCAACTTGTTATGTCGCTCGTCAAATTATATAATTTGTAACTGGAATGAATGAGATCAGTAACACTCAAGTGATATGAGCTTCATGCTTCCCGGTATGGTCATCGAGAAGTATCAGATCTTTCAATGTATGAATTTTTAACTTACATGTTATAAACCTCAGGAAGAATAAAAGTAAGTTGAAAGAGAACTTGAAAAGTTGGTTTGAAGTGTGGCCGCGGGCCCGAGTGCGAGTGTGACTCTTACCACGAACGTGACTAATCGAAAGTTCGGAGAGAAACTTTTAAAATCTAGTCGTGTTCTACCTCTGTTGCTATATAACTATTTTCTCTCAGTTGATTATAAGTATTGTATCTATTATAAGTTCATGGGAACATGTCACTGTACGTAGCCGAAATTATATTGTGATTATCAATCTACATGACTGAACTTCTTCATTCATATGCAAAGATGATTTTGGCTAAGAATTTGAAAGTTGAAGATCTGTGACTAGTTTCATACAAGTTTTTCTTCAATGATTTTCCTCCTCTTTCTATACTTCCTGAAATTATACGATTGTTTGAGTGGAATCACTATCATACTAGCAAACAATCAAACAATACATTTGATAATTTTATAATTGTATTGAAGGGGAATGTGGAAATTAATAGATTGATGGAAATTGAAATATTCATTATTATAATATCTTTGGTTGCAATTGTCTATTTCAAAAACAATCAAACTTTTTTAAAATTATTAGGACGCTCGTTTCTAGTTAAATTACTAATGTAACCTACTATCTCTATAGTTCCTACCAGAGGAACAGACATGTCCAGATGACCAGCCAACTTTAGAAGATTCCAAATGTGGAGAAGTTTGAAATTGCAATATAATATAGCCTACTCGTAGTAATTATAAATTGATGATAGAATACTTGATTATACTTGAGTCTCCGTAATAATATTTCTTCAATAAAGAGTTCTCTACCCTCAAAGCTTGATAGTGTCACTGTCATATCATTTATTCCTCAACACTTAACATCACTCATTGAATGATCATCATTACTATCATCATCTTCGTTAGATTAATGTCTATTATAATCTTCGTTAGTTAGATGAATGATCATCTCCCCTATTTCCTTACATATTGTACCATCTATGGTAGTTATTGCTTTACAAACGGACATAGATCGCTGTCAAAGTAAGGATACTGCTTATTCGCTTGTTTACGTTAATTATCTTTAGAAAGTTGCATCCCATTCTCACGAGATCATGTAAGGCTAGACCAGATTCCCAGCAGTATTGCCATATTCAGAATTAACGAACTTATTACTGAGTGCCTATGCCTACATCGTTCGTCATACTTCTGGAAATTACGTTTGTTTTTACCGGAAGCCTGAACTACACATCTAACGGTCTTTAATGAAGGAGCGTAATGTTTGATAATAATCACTGAACTTAACCTTAGATGAGAAAAGTCTTAATTAGAATAGAATATTGAGACTCATATTCTCGTCGTCCCTATCATGACTTATTATAATTGAAACAGTTGCTGAAATGAGTCCTTTTGTTGGTAGGATAATTCACTGTACTGCAATCAACAAAAGTAAGTCTTCATTCATTTATTCATTCTTCAATATAATTTACAGACAAACAATTCACCAATATCAAAATAAGCATACATACGGTTTAGGAATATTATCTTGAACATAAGAAGAAAAGAAATATGAATTAACATTATACACCATATTCTAAGTGAACATATTCTGATAATTTAATAATATGTTGCATTACTCTTTGAGCATAGCTTGTGTTGAGGGATGATGTAACATAACTCTAAAGGCTATGCAGCCTTTTTATATAGTGACGAATAATGAAAAGGATAGAGTAGTCATTTTCCATGAGAATTTCTGTGCTACAGGAAAAAGCCACTTACACTCTGATGGATACTGGTGAGCTTGATGAATTCATTTGTCTACTTCGTAAGGGACCTTTACTTGTATCACAGGAGCTCTCAATTTCCATGAAACATACCTACAAGGTTTTTTTTTTTTTTAATAGAGATAATCTATGGTTGTGGATGAGTAATGATATTGTCAAACATTCATCGTATGAATCAAATGTATGTATTGATAGTATGTATCATCGTATTGGATGATAGAAAATGCTCGATTATTCGATCACAGGCTGATGTTGTGTACAGAGAGTACAGGATGTAATAGTTATGTATTACATTCTGTTCCTTCTGGTCGTGTTCAAATATTAAATACTTGCTAAAGGTATTTAATAATGTCACTAAATAATGACGAGTTCTAAAATAAGATTCAAAATTGAAGGGGGAATTATTATCTTGTTGAAGAAGATGAAGAGTAACTTATTACCATTCTGAACTAGTTTTTACTATTTTTATGAATTAGTTTAGTCATCAGGTGTCAATTTGAAACATATTGGCCTACGCGATTTGAAAAACAACTTCAAAAGGACTGAAATCTTCACTAATAGCTCTTTCAGAAATCATGTCTTTATATTCCGTAGAAATTAGCGTCATTATTTTGAAAACTGGATTCAATAAT
This sequence comes from Nilaparvata lugens, assembly GCF_014356525.2. NCBI lineage: Eukaryota > Metazoa > Arthropoda > Insecta > Hemiptera > Delphacidae > Nilaparvata > Nilaparvata lugens. The sequence continues at coordinate 49,070,650 of NC_052505.1, read as the reverse complement.
AATGGCTTTAGTGTTGATAGCAAAGATTGGAGCTTTGAATACGCCGAAGGATGATTCGCTATTCGAATGTTAGAGACTGACTTATTTAATAAAAATAATGGAGACTTTTCATAAAAAAAGAGGAAGTGAGCATTTGTAGATAGAAGAGGTAGAGATGCAGAACTAAATAAAATTGAGAGGGAGTGAGAGAGGATAAGAGGGAGAGTGAATGTGTGTGAGAGAGTGAGCATGACGCATGTTAGCTGCTCCGATGAGCAACTAAACAGCTGAGCGAGTCAACAAACAAGAAGTTCCTCTCCGGAAAGACCTGATGACCTTGTGCGACCTTCACTGAACCACCTTCCCTGTCTTCAGCATGTGCTTAGTGGACCTGTTGTATCAGATCAGCTCAGCAGTCAGCAGCAGAAGTGGTGATGATAGTGATAGTGACGTGTTTTAATAATACCACTGACGCAGGCACAACTAGTAGGCCTACTCACGAACACGATTTTTCCATTTATTGAAGAACAAGCAGGTGGAAAAGAGGTGAAAATCCCCTAATCGATTCCTGTGCTCTTCTCTACTATTAAGCGACATAAGTTTGATGCTTAAATGCAAGGAAATCATTCTTCTGCGACTAATCAAATCAAATCAAATCACTTTTTTATGTTGACATCATAAATGACACTTTACATTATATAACATTTTGTAGATTAATAGACTTATCCAACTAGGATTTAACAAAACAAAATGAATTTTGTTACTATCATACAGAATCACTATAATTTATTAGTCAAAACAAAAATACTACTTGCTAAATTATTATAAAAAAATTGTTTACAAGTAGGAGTCTCTTGTGAAAAAAATTTAGTTAATGCTACTACATTCACTCACAGATTCACACACCATTCATGCAATTGAAGAATAGAAATTACATGTGTACAAGTGCTATTATTTTACAACTTAATTAATTAGTTACAATGAATAAACTTTCAATCTGTGAAATACTAATAGATTCTGGTGAAATACTAATAAGCCATTTGAAAATCTGTTTTTTAAATGAAAAAATATTATCAGTTCTTTTAATTGAATCAGGCACATTGTTGAAAAATTTGGGGCCAAGGAAAACAAATGATTTTTGGAAAAAGGTTGTATGTGGTCTAGGAAGCCTTAAAATGTTATTAGTTGCACTTCTTGTGCTATATAGGTGATCCACCTAGGCAGGTACCTACTGCGATCACCTGATAACAAAAAGAAAGGAGACAGAACCTTAAAAACAAAAATATACCGCAGTGGTAGACATTTGTAAAATTGGAAAATTGGGAACGAGTGTTCTGTTCTCCTAACACCTTTCATCACTCGGATTATTGATTTTTGTAAGGTGACTAGAGGCTTCAAATTGGTTTTATATGTAGAGCCCCAACAAGTTATACCAAAGTAAATTTTAGAGTCAACCAAAGCAAAATACAATTCCCTCAAGACTGTCTGAGGAAGCATTTTTCTAAGGAAATAAAATTTTCTCAGGAGGATAAAAATATATGTTCTCAGATTTCTAATATGATTAGACCAAGTCAGCCTATCATCAAGCACAACACCTAGATATTAGGAATATTGATATCATGTTTTATGGATAATTTATTAATTGGGATTTATTCGGTTATTTAATTTCTGACGTATGTCCAACAGATTCAGGAAATGGGAGTGTAAAGTAGCTCCAGGAATTTAGCTACAGAATGACGAATACCTGAATGCATTATTGTTGTCTGATGACTTGTGCATTAAACAAGACAATGAAAATGACTTCCATAATCAGTTCATTCACTTAATGAAATATGTAAGGGATATAATTTTAAAGTTTCAATTGGGAAAACGAAATATTTGATCACTGGTCTCTTATAGTGAGGTTTTGCTTATTACATCCAGTTAACAGTTGAATGCGCTATACTATATTGAGACGTATACATTCAAAACTGGTCATGTCCAATTTTTTCAGAAAACAGGATTTTCTGCCCAAATTATAATGTTGGTATCTCTGCTCAAGGTATGCCAGCTGTTCAGTGTCAAAACTAGCTAGAACCCATTTATTTTGACATTTGAAAATCGAAGTTATTTTCAAAAACCGTCATGTCCAATGGAAAGTAGTATCAGAAGTGGTCATGTCCATTCTGTGACAAAACTTGCCATGTCCAACGTATTTTGCAATGGCGGTTGGAAGATTGTTTTCAAAACTTGCCATGTGCAGTTGTCATTGTGGATCTTTGAGTTCTCTTGAATAATATTATTATTTCTAATTTAATTCTTGGGTTGGCATTCCTGTTTTATTTTTCAACAGCTGAGCCGATTCTCCCGCCAATTCTATCACTAATTTATAACCTATCTATTGTTGGCAACTTGGCATTGTTTAAGCAAGTTGGATCGAATTATTGAAGTTCTACTCTGTATCATTTTACTTTTGATATCATACTTCTTTTTATTTCTTCAAAGTTTTTCTAGTAATTTGTTTCGTCTGATGTACATGAAAAAAAAATTGTTGTACAAATCGATGTACATGAAAATGAACAATTTGATGTACATGAAAAATTTGTTGTCTGATGTACATGAAAAAAAAACCTTAATGAATATAGTCGAAATGGTGACATACATAATTATCATACCAGAGGAAGGTTAAATCTCAGAATTGATTCTCACCAATATGCGAGTACCCATAGGAATTGGAGAAACATGTCCATTAAGTTATTCAATGAGCTTGCCCCTGAAGTAAGACTGTTGAGTACCTCACTATTCAAGTCACACATAAAAGGCTTACTTACAGAAAGATATCTTTATTCTGTTGGAGAATTTTTTGAATAGCTTCAGTGTTCATCTGTTTAACTGTAACAGCCTTGTTGTGACTTGTGTTGAATCCCGTTTTAATACCTGCTATTTATCAATTGCTGTTGTTTATTACTATTTGCCAATTTAGTTGTAATTTTTTTTACAAAAATACTACTTTGACTATATTATTATTATTTTAAAAATATTTTGACTGTTTTTAATTTTATTGTATATTGACGTTTGTTACAACACTTTGTGTTTTATGACAATAAAGGATTATTGATTGATTGATTGATAACTTATTAGTAGCTTATTCACTTTTTCTCGAGTTGTATTGAATCTATCTACCCCATTCACTGCTCTCTTTCGTGAGATAAAATTTGCAGAGTTCCAAACCACATACTGAGAATGTATGAGTAGTTAATTTCAAAATCTGTAATAAAACCTCATGTAAAGCTGTATTATTATGAATTGGTTTGGTGGAAATCATGGTGGTTGGATTAAATAGTAAGAAACTGGGGTTTTTCATGGATGATAATATAGTAAGCCAAGAACCAACTACTGTACTCTTGCAAGTCCTATTGAGAGTTTTTCCAACATGGAATATTCTCAAATCACTAGATGTGATTCAATATATGCTTCTATCATTTATGATTTCTTATCTATTTTACACTTTTTGTAAGTATGTCATTATCATTTACATTGAAGTAATACAAAAAGAAATGGAGAAAGCAATCTTGTTCGGAACATATATCAGATCTATCTAGTACCAGGATACTCCTCTATCAGCCGCAGAAGAATATTGACCTGGTTAGTTTGGAGACTTTATCATGTGAAAGTTTTAGACAATTCAGAGACCATCACGTCCCATGTTACTTCCAATCTCTTCCCCTTCGGAGTCGATTGAGTTGAATATTCAACTCATTTTGTAATCTCAAATTCTTTGAAACAATTGTTCAATACTAAAACTGTTCAATAGATGGAGCATGGGCAAGACTGGATCTCTCTTTTCGAAATACACAGTAACTGTTACGATGTGAATTATTGGAATTGCCATTGAAATATTATTCAATCATTGATGAGTATAATAAAGAAAGTATAATAAAAATTGATGAAAGAATAGGCAATTCAATTCCGAGTAGATTGTTACAAATTCAAGTTTTAAAAATGAATGACTAACTATAGTGAATTCCAACGTTAGTAGACAGAACTGTCTACTAACTTTGAGTGAATTCCACCATACAGCTATTTCCTGTTCGTTTCTTCCATTCTTCCATTCAGATTAAAAACTTTTACAGTTCCCAATTTTACTATCATGAATGATAAATAATTGAGGGAATCAATTCGAGAGAATCATATAGAATTTGGGTTACGAGTCGAGAAAACACTTGAATCATCTTAAAATGTAAATCCTTTCTCTGCTAACTTTGAATGACACTCTCCAGCTCTCCACTACTCTCTCTCTACTCTTTATGTCTTTCTTTCTATTTGATAAGAACTGCCCACGACCGATAAAAGATTTGAAGATGTCAAGAATTTCTAAGCTCATTGATATTTGATGAGCAGTTAGATTACTGTTCATTCCCTTTTCAAATCTATTTCAATGTTACAATATGATCATGCGATGAGAATTGAATATTCATTATTCGTCTAGTAAGAAATTTCATAATTCTACTGTCGAACATAAAATTTATATTTACATATAATTTCACATGAATGTTACTGTCGAATGATACACCGATGAGTCATTTTTAATCATCATCTTAAAACTGTCGAATGGAGTCATGCTTATTTGAACTGCCTATGAAGCATTCAAAAATAACAAATTTATTACTTGTGTTAGAAATTGAATAACTGTAAAAGATATTGGATGTGTATGCTATGCTCAACAAGCTGAAGCAACCACTTTGAGAACACTATTGGAGAGACTAGTGATCTACTATAGTGGTACAAAATGGAAATTTATTGGGCACGACCAATACAAAATTATCAACTGCAAGTCTTGTATTGGTTTTGATTGTCAGTTTTATAATACTATCGTGGATCTTGCCTATTTTCATTTCTTTAATGAGAGTTCAGAAATTTTTATTCGATTTATTTTTTACAAATATTCGAACATATATTATATAATTGTGATAAATAAGTAGCAAATTTGAGGGCCAGAATCTGGAGAGTCACTGACGTGGCTCGAAAAACAAAATTGAAAATAAATTACACAGACATCTTATCAATTCGAAACACAAGGGGCTGTGGAAAAGCATTTCTAATTTGACTCTAAAATTCTAATGAGTATTGAGCAAGTTAAAAATCAAAGGTTTCACTGTAATTTAAATGCACCTGTGACTTTATTACTTAATATAACAACTTTTTTTTTAAATCGAGAGACTGTTTATTACAAGCAGATTATATCTCATTTGCTTATCACTTCCGTACATGGAGTATGAAAATCAACTAGAATGACTAAATTGAACAAGCCTAGAATTGACTGAATTGAACAAAAATCTATTCTCAGATGAACATGACTCATTTTCCCAGAACAAAGTTATCTAATACAAGGATACTATCGATGGAGACAATGATGCAATAAAAGTCTCCCAAGTTGGTCACAAACTCAGGTCCTCTTTTTAAATGTAATCACATATTATTTCAACTCTCCCCTTCTCACTAGCAGGTATAGGTATAGTTTGGTATCATATAAGATTTTAACTGATTAAGATACAAATGAGTTGACAAAACTGAATAAGCTCTGTAGGAGGAAAATATAGCTTGCTATAACTAATACTTGAACATAATTAGCCATGAAATAATTGAAAGCACAAAGCACCAATCAAGTAGAAATGTAGGCCTCTGTTTGTTTATTACTATTCAAGCTCTGCTGTCGATTCACCTTCCTAATTTGGAATGAATTTCTAGTTGCTGAGTAGAGTCGTTCTATGGCTCTGGCTCACACTTGTAGAACAGTTTGTTATGAAACTATCCCTACCTACTCACCTGCTCTCAAATGGCTCTGTTGTCTGTCGTACCGTACGTGTTTGAGTGCTAGAATAATTATTATTTTACTACAGGAAACTAATTTGAAACTATGCATTCTTGAACTGGGGAAATTCTTAAATTAAATTCTTTAGATAGAAGCAAGAAGTCATTAGAAAAATAGTTCATAGAAGTATGGGTTAATATGGTTATGTTTATGGATACATGGATGTCACTCTATAATTTACAAGGCATGCTTCACAGTTTAGCAAGTGCAAGTCCTCTTGATTCTATTACGTTGAAACATCTAGTATAAACGATAGAATCGTAAAAACGAAAGAACGATAGATTGTATGGGAAATCACCGATATAATAGTTGGCTATTATCAGTGCTCCCCCCAGTAGCAAGGGCATTTGTGAGAAATTGCTCGTGATAGCAAAATACCTCAAGCTTATTTTTTATTACTTCTCACGGTCAAATACAAAGAATATGGTATCTACTCAATTCCTAACAACGATGACCTACCACTAAAATGAATGCAAGGTACCTATTAGCTTGTTGACCACTTGAGAACCATTTCTTTTCTATTGAACTATTCCAGTTCACCAAAAATGAATTCTACTCCGTGAGAAGGTCGAGACAGAATGAAAAATTGAATATAAATGTATAACACAATAGAATGTAGAATGATAAGCACTTAGAATTCAGATAATAAGCTTATAAAAATAGAACATCTTCAACATTACATACAAAGAAACAAAATACAATATAATCTTATAAATAAAGAAAAAAAGAGTAATGATAATGACAATAAGAATGAGAATATATACAGTAGCACAGAAAAAATCAATAATCAAAATGTTGATGATATAAATAATTGAGAGTGTAAACATAGATAGAAAATAGCATAAGCTTTTTTATGATATCTTTTCTCTCTGGTGTAAGGAAACTATTGATTCTCGCTCATGTAAATTTATTATTCTGTTACACATTATTTCTGAGATAGTAATGAACATTTGGTCACGTTTATTCCACTACTATACCAATCAAGGCGATGAAAGAGCAGGATGCATTTGTGATGCTGGTCAGTTGATCATGAGTATGTTCTTTTACCTGCTTAAGTTCTTCCGTCAGTGAAAATAATTACTGGAATTAGTAGACGGATATAGAAACTGCGTACTTGCAGAGAAGATTCGGCAGTTGTAGAGAAGTGCTCTGTAATGATACGCTATTAAATTTTTTACGACCCCTCTTGCAATTCAGTCTTCGAACGAGCACGTTCAGTTTAGCCTTGGTCAAAGGAGAATGAATATAGATTTAGATTCTAGATAGACGTATCATCCCAGGATGGTTGTTCGTTTTTTGGCTCGCTTTGCGTACATAAAATCAGGGCTCGATTGGTCGGCCATTCAAGAGTTGACTTATTCCAGCCACGACTCTTCCATTCAGCATCGCCTTGGGATGTTATAAAAGTGATCTGTCTGCAATTGAAGAACGCGCAGAAACCGATAGCACCAATACTTCCACACATTTTGAAATTTATTATTTTTGAATTCCAATTTGTTTATTATTTAGTATACGATGCATTTTATTTTTTTGATAGTAGAGCCATAGAGAAAATATAGCATTAGAAAATTTCCCATGGTATAGTTTAGGGTGTTTATATTTCATTGTTCGTTCAAGTCGATATCCACGTAGTTCTTTTTCGTTATGCTATGATGCCGGTAGTCTCCCATACTGTGCCGTTCATACCCCGTCCAATAATCAACAATAATAAATTATTATAGTCGACAGTAATCGAGAATAATCAGCATGTACAAACAGTGAAATTCGATACTCAATATCCTATACCATGGGATATCCTTAATCTTCTTATATTATATTTTCTCTATTAGTAGAACTCAAACTATTATAGTGTTGGAGATAAATGAAATTCTCTATTTGTCGGAGTCATGATTTCTAAACATCTCTATCACTCAACCTCGGAAGGTTGTGTTGATTTTTATCTCAACTGAAAATTATTTCCATAAAATTGCCAAGTTCTACTAAAGGTCTTATATCAGGACTGTTATAGTGCAGTCCTGATGTATTAACTTCAGCACTGTTATAGTGCAGTCATAGAGCTACAAAGCTCTATAAGTTCAAAGCATATCAAGACACTTTGAGCAGTCATAGAGCTACAAAGCTCAAGACACTGCCGAGATAGGGTGCAATGACTCACCCTCACATGTTCCACCAGTAGCGTATTTCCATAATAATTATTACATGTAGCTCATTGTCTACAAGTAGAATCGGAATGCATTCCTATCAATCTCATCAACTTGATATTAAGATAGACACCTAAAAGTCTTGGGAGACCACTAATTCAAATATGCAGAAATATTTTATATTGCTATGAAATATTTTTTTTAATTAATAAATTGAATTCATTCACTATACTATTCTCAATTGGAATTCAATAATAATTTGGTTCACTCTAGTATCTGGTTTAGTAGCTAGTTTAATTTTTTAAATAGATGATAATTGTTTATGACAATTCAAAATCGTTCCATTCCAAGCACCTTCACTGCAGCACAGAGAGCTAATCAATTATTCTTCATTTACTAAAATATCTTCCGTGACAAGAACCTTGCACCATAGAATACAGCATTATAATACATTATAGAAGTTTTCTTTGCTTGCACATCTGTTAGACTGGTGGCAAACAACATCTTTGTTGTTCGTAATCAATAACTTTTCGTTATGTATTACAAAATTACTGGTCGGATACCTCTTGAAACTGTATCTTATCCTGAGTAGTAGTGCCAACATAAGAATTACGATGAGAACTGAGAACATAAATCATACATACACATTGAATGTAAATGATTTTTTATTCAACTAAGAACTCCATTACAAAACTATGACAATTTATTTCGGGGTGGATTGATCTTGCATATTACTATCTTTTTTGACTCGTGGATAGAAGAATCCATTTTACAATTTTTTATTGCTCTTGCTGATCAGATTTCCGTGAACATTTTGAAAATGGTTGCTATTACTTCAGACAGTATTCAGACTCATTTATTTTCCTTTGTAAAGTTGATCTTTCCCTCTTAGTATGTGTTATTGTAACAGTCTATGCTTCCAGGCTCATGGTTCAAATGATGCCTCCTTCTCCATTCAATCTTCCCTCTAATTCAGTGATACCTGCAATCTGTGAATGAAGGAAATATTGATTAAGATGAGTTTCCCATTAATAATGAAATAGGACATCCAACAAGCTTCATGTGAGCATCAGAACGTATCAACCAACATGGAACTACAGCGTTATACTAACATGGACTACTACCAATATCTACGTTGAATTATGTTTGTGTACGTAAAAGGGAAGAAGGTGAATCAAGTGTGATTTGATATGCAAAACTGTTAATTGTTGAGAACAAGACCTCAATACATCAAGTTTCGCTCGACATACGATTATAGCAAGTGACATCAAGTCTCCATGACCAAAATTCCAGGCAAGGACGAATTTTTTATCGATGCATTGAAAATTAACTACTGTATATGCGTACAACGGACTACACCGTTTCGATAAAGTTTATTGATATTGAATAACCACCTCCAATTCAATGTTGCTTACTCATTATGTGTTATCCGTGTCTGTATCTCATCTTAAGATACAAGATAGTAGAGACAAGATACTAATATCTAGAGGATACTATTCATATCTTACAAGATAGTAGGACCAAAACAAATATTCAGATTTCAAATCTGAATTATTCAAATATTCAAATTTTAGAATATCAAATTTTCAAGGTTCTATTGTTGCTCGTTTTAAAATGAAAAACAAAATACTTCAAGCTCAGGTAGACAAATTAGTCACAGCAATTATTTTTGTTCGTTCTGTGATAACTTGTAAGAAAAACACTTTCTTTATTCCAGATGAGATATCCAACCACTTTTCATTAGAAAGATTGTCTTCAGCTTTCAACGAAAAACTCGACTCTTGAATACAACCAATTAAATCGATGATTAAATAACTTTCAGAGGTCTAGAGTATATTAATGTAGTGAATATAGGTTGAAAATGGCTGATTGGTAGTTTGAAAATTATGAACACAAACTGAAAAAAATGAAATGAATGAAATTTCACAAATGAAATGAATTTTCATTTTTTAATAATTGTCTCTCTTATAATTTTTGTACAATACACAATAGTAGTAGCGATTTCGCATATACTGCAAATCTATAAGTTCTAAGAGAACATAATATATCGTGTTTAACAAATTATAAAGAAATTTTTAAAATACTTTTTTCATATATTAGACATTTTCCAAGATACTTTAAAATGTATTCTCTTTTCCAATTCTACATCTGTTAAATGGTACCTTTCATTGATATCTTTAACAATTCGTGTATTATTCAATAAAATTAGCTACTTTTGTGTTCTTATGAAATTATGTTTTTTCCATGGAAGTGTATTCTTTAAACTGGCTAGCTTCCTGTATCTTCAACTCCCAATGGATTGATCCATCTGGTACATTGTATACTTATATTTTTTTTTATCTATGTAATATGAAAAGTTGACTGACAGTTGAGATGATAAATGAAATAAATCATGGAGTAAATTAAGTGAATGTTGGTGTAATAAATTGAAAGTTGAAATGTTTGTTATGTCAAAGCTTATTTATTCCAGTTCTTATCAGTGCAAGTGCTGACGATGAATGTACGAAAAAAGAGGTGCGCTACAATGGAAAGTTTGCTACTCAAGTGATGGATATGTACGAAAAGTTGATGGAAAGAAAACAAATTCAAAAGCAGTGTTCTTCCAGCAACAAAACACTTAATGAGAATTTCGTGTTAATCCTGACGTATCTTGTATATACTGCACAGGTTAGCCTCTGTTGTCAAGGATGCCTGGCCCTGGATGCGCGACAGGAAGCAGAAAACAAGAGTCTGACAAGTGTCTGTAGTAAGATTCACTTTGAGCTGTCTGCATTGGTTGAATGGGGAGCATCGGCGTTATATCTATAAGCAATGCTGACATTGTAAACTGATTCTAAAAGATACGCGCGCCTTGTCAACTGGTTCTCAACTTACTTCCGCCATCAGAAACTTGACAGTGGTAACTCACAGACTTTACACAAATCCAGAGGTAACGGAACACAATGATAGATAGCAAATGCCCTTCAATGACTACCAAGATAAAAATTGCTGCTCACTCATTTAGTGAGATACACTCTTCAAACATTCCTCTCATACACATAACATTACTGCTTCCCTATGTTGGCACAAGTGAATTTCATTATTCGTTTATTTATTATATAAAGACGTCAGTTGTTTACTTGTTGATCTCATTCAACTTTGTTTTCTTGAATTAAATGAAATTCTTTAAGTATACAGTACACTCATCAAACCATTTTATCCTATTATATTAAGCGAGCAATCTCTGTGTATTTTGTATAGACTATATATTTTTATATCTGGTTATTTATGTCCAACGGATCTCGAAAACAACTCTACTGTAACGATTTTCACGAAATTTGGAACATAGTATGTTTATTATATAAAACTTCGATTGAACTAGGTCTCATCCCTGGGAAAACTCGCTGAAGGACATGAAAACGATAATAATTATTCATCCTTGGCAAAACAGATGATAATTTCGTCGTCTGTCAATAACAGAAGATGTGGGAGAGAGACAGAATTATGTTCAGCTGTTCAACTATTTGCAATCAATCAGCTTATCTTACGAGAAATATAAATCTAGAAATTTTAATCGACTTGATCAAAATAATCTGATTTGTTGACATGATATGGTATATCATTTTAAATTAGAGTATATCATAATTTTTAAAGTTAATGATTATTTTACAGTTTTAAGTAATAAGCGAGTCTTATTTTGTTATTCAATTTGGTTTGTAAACAATCTAAATTAGAACTTTTCTGTTTTCAAATGTTTGGACTGAAAATTGAACCTGAATTCAAGTGTATGGAACACAACCTACTTACTTTTCAGAATATTTATAGTGTATAAATCAAAATTCAAGGAAGAAACAGTTTTGGCGGACTGTGCCTGTCCTTCCGCAATCATTTTAAAGAATTGAGTTCTGTTTATCAATGAATAAATAAATAACGAGCGAAGCTCGGTGCCCCAATATTCAAATTTAATAATATATTTTATGTCAATAAAAATTGACAAATTTCTCGACTGGTATCTGGTATATGAATTAATAGAATATTATCTATTGAGCACTAATAAATACTGCACAGTATTATAAAATACTGTATTGTACAGTAATGGGTACTAATTTTCAGGTGACTCAATTAGCTTCAAATGATATGTTTTCAATTCTTTAGTAGGACGGACAAATGAGTAGATAGTCGAAATTGATTCCTAATCAACTTCTTGGTTATTGTAAGTTGTAAAATATTATTAGACATTTTCCTTGATTCTTGTGTCACCGCAATTTAATATCACTCGTTTTAAAGTATCGCTTAATTGTCTGATATAATTTTCTTGTCATGTGAAGTTGAAAAATTCTATTAGCGCGCTATTTTGTTATTCCTAAACGTAATAAACTATCTATTAAATTATCAACTAAATTCGTACTCAATTTCCCCAGTTAGAAATATTTTTCAAGCATAATAATAATTACGGTAAATTCCCTTACATGATTGAAGCTCTTTCTACTAGAGAGAGTTTCTCCTTCTATCACTATCGAACATTTTTGATCTGCATTCAATTCTTTTATACTTTTTGTAAGCCTTTATATTAATTTGTGTTATTTAGAAAACCTGTTTCACAAACTTTAAAAGTGAAATTCATCTTTCTCCTTCAGATAGTTTATAATTTCTCTCGTTTTTCAACATTTTATTGTTATATGTGATATGTGCCACTCACGTTTTTCGCTAGTTAGGCCCTCCTTCCCGCAATTACCCGGAAGAATATGGTAGAGTTCAAACATAAAAATATATTGTTCTCTTTACTTTATTAAAAGTTACAAATCTATTAAATCTCGCCGATTATTCAGTCTTGAGAAGGAGCAATGAAATAATAATTATTTTTGAATAATATGAAAGTATTCAGAATGTAGTTTCTTTCTTTTAATAATCGTATAATCCAAAAGAGATATTCCACTAATACCCTACATATTAAAGTAAAGCAGCAAATAATGAAAGATTCAAGAAAAATGAAATATGTTTCTCAGGTGAAGTAAAATGCTATTCGGAGTCCCAGTCTCTTAACAGACGATTTATACACAACAAGAAAATTGTTTTTGAACGCTTCATGCCTCATCAGTCATGCCGGGGAGCTGAAGCTGTAACTGAGCGATTCTGTAATGTTTTCGCATCTTTTCGCGTGTATGACGACAGTCCATCTGACACAACAATGGATGGCAACAACACGAATCGGAAGAAGAAGAAGAAGAAGAAGAAGAAGAAGAAGAAGAAGAGAAGAAGAAGAAGAAGAATTGCAGAGGAGCGTGGAAACCGTATGGACATGGACAGTAGTCCATGGAAGGTGTGATTGACAACCAACGTTACTTCTCTCCACTACACTACGGATGAAGTTGAGTCTCTCCAGATGCCACCTAACATCCACAATCCACATTCCTTTGTATCCCATCACGCTGCAATCATATTATCAGCCAGCGGACGCGTTACAACGTTTTCAATCTCCCCGTGCAGATTGATGCTGATATCAAACGTCTGTTTCCTCTTCACAACGAGGCACCTTGTCTCCACCTTTCCCATCCTCACAAAATATGGTGTCGAGGAGAATTGCAACAAGCACGTGCCAACCTTATTATTATCCATCAATTGTGGAACGGAATACGGAGGGCAATCGAAATCGAAATATTACTGGCAAAATTCCAGTTTTCAAATTCAGTATGAGAATATAGTTTGATTGGAACAAATGAAGCATTTACTATATAGAGTGTTATCATTCTCCTCCAGTGAAGATCATCTCAAATTCAATAGGGAAAATTATAGTTAATTTTGCATCTAGTGATCAAAGTGTTACTTCTCCTCACTGAAGATAGCGAATGTCAGCCGAATGCTTAGCCGAGACTCGAGAGCGACGATTTCCCTGAGGGAGAAAGAGGACATGAGTCCTGTGATGCTCACAGCATCTCCCTCATTATGGTCCTTTGCTCCAACATAGCTTACCCTACCGGTAGCATATACTTCCTATCTCAGTGGTGGACACTCAGTATTTTGAATAATCAACTTTTGAAGATACCATTCAACGGTATTGCCATGTTACTAATATTTGTGTTAATAACATTCGTGTTCCTCAAATAATTCCTACGAGAGATTACTTTCATATTTTGAATTTATAGTCCCATGGTACTAAATGGAATCAGTCACTTTTCAATCCCATTAGAGATAAATTGGCATTCTAGTTTTCATTTCAACAGGGCTACCTGACAGTTTCTCATAGAACTACTAGTGAACTTCATTATTTTTTATTTTTATTGATATTTTGGTTCTTCATTCAAGGGAGTGAAATATGGATAACCTAGTAAGTGGTAGAAAATTAATTTAAATTACAAGAAATGTAGTGATGATCTTATTCTCTATTCTCTATAAGTTGTGGGAAGTATAAGATGATCCAATTCTCAGAAGTAGGAACTACTTTATATTGATAAAACTACATTCTCTTGAATCCAATGTAGAGAAAAAAGTTCAATGAAAATTGAGTTATTATCTTCAGCTGCAGGAGGTGGATCGAATTTTATATAGGAATAAACTTCCAGCCAAACATATTTTCTGTAATCCAAGCTAGCAGAGTTTTATGATTTCGTATTCTAATGAAAAGCATTATAAAAGTTGAGAATAAATCCAGTATAAAGTATCATGACAGATTAGTATGAATCCAGTGTTGTTCCATCTTTCATAAGAACTAGTAAAGAACCAATAGAATGTGATTGAACTTATTCGAAAAATTGATTTACATAATTGAATTCAGGTGGATGATCACTGTGAACTCATTAACTCATTCCTAGATTTATTCAGTAAAATATCATTGAAACTTCATGAGTTTTATAGTGATGATTGATGTGAAGAAATTTTGAGTGGGGAATCTGCTTACTGCTTGCAGTAATGCTGTAATTTGAATGCTGTAAGTTGAAGAAACATCATAGATTTCCCCATTCCCCGCGTATTTGATAAATAGCTCAGCTTTCTCATGGAAAATGAATAAGCAATAGCGATAAGAATGCATTGAATGAAGAAGACTGAAGTTGTCAAACGCTCAAAATGTTGTGTCATTTTCAAGTATTCGTGAACATGTTAGAAATAATATGATTTTCATTGAAGGTCTACAACCAAAACATCAATTTCCCGGTGTAAATGTGCGAACAGAACGAGTAAGTCGCGCTCGATGCTACGATGCCACTAAACAGCTGTCAACCTGTCATTGATAGAAACATTTGGAGTCATTGATATAAAATAGAAATACTCCAACATTTGTAGAAGCTCGAAAGCAAGCTGAAATCTGAATATCGACCTGACGGTTGTGTTCGTAGCCTAACCTATGAAAGCGGCGAACCTGTATTCGAATGAGCAATGAAATGGGATTATTCAAGGTTATCAAATTTAATGCCAGCTATTGAAGATATATTTTTTATCAAAAATGTATAGATTCAACGTTATTCAACAGCTCAATCCATCAATTTTCGATATTATAAAAAAAACTTATTCATTTTGAATCCCTCATGAGAAATCCATATTGGAATATTAATATATTTAATCTTTATCGAAACGAATGGTCACTGTACAGAATCTTAATGCAAAAATTTGAATATTAGAAAATTTTAAAGATCCATAAATCGAACAGCCAGTCAAGGAAAAAATATTGTGCAGCATCTCACTTATTTAATCACTTTTGCCGATGAAAGTGGAATAGTGGAATACTGGTACTGGGTTTAAATGAAATATAATAAGATTCACTGCTCTGGATAAAAGTTGTGGATTTCGAAAGTGATTCTGCCCGTTTTTAAAACGAGGACAACAACATTTATGAGCAGATGGTTTCGTTAGAATGTGGCCTGTGATCTCCAGTTCGACTCGTTTCATTCATTATGACGATGGCTGTTAAATTAAAAACGTTAGCGGCATTCAAACATCTACACTTTTTGTAGCATTTAGTTGACAGGTTGCTGGAGTGATGTGATAGAAAGTGGACAGAGTGTATCAGGAGTCAGAATAAGGACGATCATACTGGAGAAATGAATGTATTATTTTCAGAACAGAACTATGAAAGTGTTCAACAATAAACTAGAAAGGATTGAAATGAATGTGAGAAAAATGTAGCATTATTAATTCAGAATATCTGAAAAAATGAAATTGTAATGAGTTTGTAGTATTGTTAGAAATAATGTCAAGATATTGAAGAAAATTGAAGCATGAAACTCAAGTTGTATGATTGATGATTGGTAAAATTTGTAAAAAATATTAAACTAAAATGGAATATTGCATACTCTATCTCAATTTTTTTTCATTTCAGCTCTTATTATTTTTAGTTTTCAATAAGCCTCAGATTAGATTTTGTAAATTATTGCTTCTAATATAAATACTGTCAAATCAGTTTTCTCCATTATTCCAGTAGATCAGTGTAAAATTGAGAATTTCATCATTACAATTTGCTTTCAGTATTGTGTCAAAATATTTTTAAGCTTTTTCATACAACTATTGATTATTAAGGGGGTGTGTGTGCGCATAGACAGTGGTCAGCGGTCTTAGCAGGATATAGATACTGATGTTCATACCAAAGAGGAAAGAACTCTTGTTTCCCATTTATGTGTCTAAGACCTCTGGAATTTGGATCGCCTGACCGCTCTCTGTGTGCTCACACCCTATAAAGCACAACTCGCATATAGGCCTACTACCAAGGCCACTCTTACTAGATGAACAGTACAGAGTTCTTTGGAGTTCAATTTATTCTTCCATATTTCAAAAATCTACGGCAAATTCCACTGATGTATCTTGATTGATTGAATACAAAATACGTATATTTCAATTTGATTTGTGATACAATTAGAAATAAACATTCATTGATAGATGAACAAACCATGTGGTAGCAATAATTGACAAAATAAAACTAATTTTAATGTGACAGTTGCTTTCACAATGCTTATTACCCAAAGAGATGGGTATCGATTATTGGCAAGTCATTAATAATTTCGATTGATTGCTGAAGTTTGCATACACACTCCAACAGCCTTGACGACGGCAAACATCATTCAGATTTAGCATCTCTCACAAATTACCTTTGATGAGCGTGAGTTTGCATTATTTAAAGTGCTCACTTTCTCGAACAGTTTGTTCAACCGAAGCCATGTCAATATAGTACCTAGTGAGGTTCAATTCCAACTGCCAGCATTCCTAATTCCATCAATTCTTCCCATTCTGATAGTCCATTCTATGTTGATAGTCTGAAGTGAATCTCACTATAGACTCTTTCACAACCTGGCTTTGTGACCGCAATGTTTGCAAAACATTATTTCGAAATTGGTTCTTCAACCTTTTTGTCAACCACTTATTAGACTATTGATAAGATATGATTGTTTAAAGTTTAGAGTATTGAGGAATTGTTGACTCAGATGAAGAGAAACGTGATTCAACTGAGCATCTCAATCTATTTTAGTCTATTACCACATGACAGGTAAAATAGTGAATTAGCTTTCCGCAGTTATAGTGATCATTCACTATTGTATATTGAAATATTTCGAAACCCTTTCAAGCTTTTTCCGAAATTAAAACCTTGAAATGCGTTATATAATTGAATCATTACCATAATCTTATAAATTATATCCTTATCACAGAAAAAATAGCATTTATTTAGTGAAATCTCTTCAAGAAAATGCCAATTTTCATTACATTTCCATTTCACAAATATAACTATGTAATGATATTGATTTGTCCACTACTGTGGGAAGTATCTGCTAAAATGTTATGATTGGAAGAACTGCACTGATATCGTACAAAGGGGAGAAAAAATTATATAGATAATAGGCACAGGCGGTCAGGCGCATATTATTTTTGATATGATATTATCATGAATGTTGTGTTCTAGTTCGTATTTTGTAATGAGTAGTTGAATTTTGTTTGTATGCTCCAAAACTCAGATATAAGAGTTTCTCATAAGCCTATTGAGTGTTGGTTTGAGTACTTGAAGTTGGTTTCTTATCATACCACTATAAGAAGTTTCACAATTCGGCCTAGTAATTATATTTCCATTGAAAAAACATTGAATGACTCTTGAATTATTGGAAGTGTTTCAAGGATTTTGGATTGTGCAGCGTTTCCTGCTTGTGAGAATCACTACTTTTGTTCGCCTTACTTGAAATTCGGTCCAGTCTATTTTTCAAATAATTCAGAATAAGCTACTCAATCTTCATTTAATCTTTGGAGCTACATACAACTATCATACCTAGAATTAAATACTACTCCATAGCCCATTGCATTTTACTAGAAGGGATATGCATTGAATAGTAGATCTATATCCATAATAATATTATAAATATTGACTTATGCTACTTCATAATAATCATATGAATAACATTATTGTTATTTCATATTATAATCAAGAAATTTGACTGCAAAGATATACCTATTTTTTCCAACCTGTTGATATAAAGATATGCCGTAATGGATTTGTCAGTTTCAGGAAAAACCAGCGCCCTCTATTAGCAATTCGTAAGCACGTCACGCGCTGTTTGAGTCACGGGGAAACATCATAATTGGATAATGACTTGGAGAATTAAAAAGGGTTTAATATTGAACCTCTGATTTGAATAAGAATCATACATTTTTCCAACATATATTTTTTACTGCTGTGTGCCAGTCGGCATTTTTGTTTTTTCTTGTTTTACAATACATTTTCTTTTCAAACGTATGAAATTGTGTTTCATAATGTCATAAACAGTAGAGATTCCAATATTGAAACAGCAATTTGATACTTATTTATCATCTTTATTGTGCATTCCACTTTGGAAAATGAGCTAATTAAAACCAGATGTGAGATGCCCTCCACTCTTACCTGCCCTTGTATCATAGATTAATCAATACATTATCATAGTTGAAAGAGTTTCGATATAATTGAAATATTTTATCCTATTTACTCATGCAATGAATCTCTCTACAACGTTAATTCTCATTCTCATTTATGTTTCATATGTATGTGAGACGCCTTCATATTTTGATTCTCCATGCTGCTTTGGAGAATAAACAAATTATTCGATTGCATATAAGCCTAATCAAGTTAGGACACAAGAAGAGAATTTGTTATTGCAATATTTAGTAATGCTAATTTTCATTTTATACTTTAAAGAAAAAGCTTGTGTTTGCAATAAAATGCTAACTTAATTCTTATATTTATGTATTCCATGTAAATTCACGTGTAGTCATGAGAGTTTTTTACAAAATCATTCATATTCTATCAACTTAACGCTCGATCGTCATTCTAAAGAATAAAAGGAATATCACTTATTTGAATGTATACAAGTTATTGGAGTATTATAATGTTTCTATATTATGTCAAGATTCATTATAGTATGTATCTCAGGCACGCACCTTATTCAGTTGCCTCCAAGTCTGTACTCTATATTATATTGCACATTCCCCAGGCATGAGAAAAGTTGCAGTTTCGAATAGATCAATCTGTAAGTGATAAAAGAGTTGTCTCTGCAATAGGCTATAGGCTATGTGAGTTTTGGAGAGATTAAAGTTGCAATGGAGAGAAGACTTGTGTTCACAATAAAATTTTAATTACGCCTTTTAATGCATTCAAGTTGTAACTGGGACAATACTCGTGTTCGCTATATAACACATAAAAAATTCTACTTTTTCTAATCCAAGAGTGCCCAACACCCCAAGCCCATGAACGCACCCTCGCTAAATTTGGAAAAAAGTCAGCTTCTACCTCTCAAGTCAGTAGTCATTTCAATCACTGCTAACTTTTCTCTGGGACCCCCTCATTAATAATTTTAAGAACCATGGACGCAGTTTGCGTCCAAATCGCCCCCCCCCCTGTGGGCACCCCTGTCCAATCTCCTAGACAACATTGTAGAGAATGCAAAAGAATATAAATTTGCAGGCTTCTCAGATGAGTTTATTAGGCACTCAATGTAACTCACCCGAACCACTTGAGACCGGCGAGCAGGACATAGTAGACACTGGACAGAAATCCGGCGAGGACTCCCAGGGAGATGCCACCGGAGACGAGGTTCGGCATGTCTGGCATGGCTGAGAGTGACCGTCTCCGCCTCCGCTTCCCAGGACGCTGCACAAGTCTCACGACTGCAGCACAAATCCGCCACTCACACAAGCTCGCGCACTAACGCCACTCACAAACATCGAACCGCACTGTGAAAATCCAAAGAAAATGAAAATTATCTTGTGTTGTTGCTGAAAGAAGCAACTTGTTCGATATCGGTCGATTAACTGGCTGAGCGAGAACCGAGAGGCGAGCGGACCTCACACTTGTCGGCGGCTCGACCCCCACCTTGAGGTGCGAGTGAGAACAGACAAGGATGGAGCGAAAACTTGTTGTTTATCTACGGCGCACCGGCTTGCTGTCCGACTGATAACGATTCCCTCTCCACCCGAAACCAGAAACACACACCACAGTAAACAGGAGAGCGCCGCGGCAGGCGCCCTTCATATGAGTAGTTCACTCGTCAACATAAAATAAGTTGTTTTTTGATTATGTGCACTAAATTATTAATTGATTCAAATAATTGTTTGGAGAATAATGGAAAATATACATTCATTCTGTCTTACTAATCTATTACAGTCATTTTGTGTCCTTGAAATGAGTAAGCCTACACTCAATACATTTAATGATTGATGGAGTAAATTGAAGCTGATCTTTCTGAAAATGACAAAAAAGTTGCAAAGGAAACGTTTTCAAAATCTAAAGGCAATGTGTCTTACTATTGTTAAATTATATTCTTCTTCTGTTGGAATGGGTTAACTGTTATTATGTTAAATTCTGTTACCTTTGGTATGTTATGCACTTGAATGAAATACCTGGTATGATAATAATAGTATTTGGCATAAAATTGCAATCAAAATAAAATAATCTTGCAAATTATTCATAAGGGCCCACTTTTTAGAGCACCTTGGAATTTTTATAATAATTTCAAACTATTGGGGGGTTTTCTAACAGAGAATGTGGAGAATTTCAATTCGAGTTGATCCCGATTGCGAAAATCAGTCTGAATGTGATTTCGAAATTTGACTCGATCTCGATTGTGGAAATTATATTCACATAAAATGATGTAAAATGGTATATAATTATTAAAATGAAATTATGAAAATTGAAAAAAGGGAATGAAATAAGAAGGTGGGATCTTGAATGAGGAATCTTTGCAAGGAATGAATCTACGAGAAATAATAATAATATATTTCTCTTACTGTGATCACCCATGGATAGGTGTGTTGAATAATGAGGTTGATTGAATTTCACCCATAGATGTGATGAATATCCACCTGAATTTTGAGGTTGATTGAATTTCACCCTTAGATAGGTGTGTTGAATATCCACCTGAATAATGAGGTTGAATATATTTCTCCTAAATTCTCTCTGAGGATGACAACACCTGTAAAGATGTACCTCTTGTCTAATATCTAAATTTTTTGCAAAGATGGAATATTGAAAGGCAACGTAATGTTGGTGAATTATATGAATAATATATGAATTATATGATGTAATCTGGTTCAGGTTCATTTGTTCTGAAACTTATCTCAAATAATTTTCATTTACCTGCTACCTGGTTGATTGACCGATCTCAGTAAGGTCTTTTTTTAATTCGGATTTTCTTTTGTCTGTATGTATGTAACGCATTTACGGCCAAACGCCTTGGTAGAATTCAATGGGATTTGGCAGGAATAACTTTTTTAACTGCGCGTCGATGTACAGGTTTTTCTGAAATTTCGCATTTTAAGGATTATTATGAAAGGGAAAGGAATTTCCTCCATACTCCAATATCACTATATCATCTACACTGGAGATAGGATTATTAAGACTATAGAATTATTATTCATAATCAATCAGCTGACAGGTTGATTATTCATTGCATGCATTACACAGAATATCGGGGCACCGAGCTTCGCTCGTTATTTTTATTCATTGATAAACAGAACACAATTCTCTAAAATGATAGTGTTTATATTTTACTGCTGGCTATACGTCAGCTTATGAATTTCGGGGATGCGATATTTTGATTTTCCACAGAATCACTCTCTCACTTTTTACTATCCACATATGACGAAAGTCTCAGCTGTTTCAGCCAAGGATGAATTATCCTGTTAATGTCGTTCAGCAAGTTTTCCGACGGATGAGACCTAGTGCAATCGAATTTTTATATCATAAACCTACTATGTTCCAAATTTCGTGGAAATCGTTAGAGCCGTTTCCGAGATCCGTTGAACATAAATAACCAGATAACCAGATATTAAAATATAAAAATACAAACAGATATTCAGAAATTACTCGCTTAACCTTCTAGGAGCCCAGGGTCATGGGTTCCCGGTACCCGGGCAATTTTTGTTTTAGTTATAATTTTGCTTCCATTAGCTTTACTGTCTATTTAGACCCATGTAAACTCATGTCAGTAGACATTTGATGTAGAGAGTTAGTGCTCTGTGACTTGTTGTTTTTGTGAAATGATGCTTTTGGGTCCCTGGTACCCAGGGGTCACGACTAACGTAACTTTCTTCATTCTTTTCAAATGCACATTTTTATACAATAGGGATTGGATTCAAGCAGTCAACATGTACATTTTGAACAGAGACTTCGAAGAATGTACAAATTGACTTCCAGATCTCTAGATCAATGACATTAGTGATGATAGAAATAAATTCATAGTTCAAGATAAGAA
Source organism: Nilaparvata lugens (assembly GCF_014356525.2). Classification (NCBI taxonomy): domain Eukaryota; kingdom Metazoa; phylum Arthropoda; class Insecta; order Hemiptera; family Delphacidae; genus Nilaparvata; species Nilaparvata lugens. Next base: position 49,048,010 of record NC_052505.1, on the reverse strand, counting down.
TACTGACCCTGGGTAGGATGATAGTGAAACCAATGAACTTCATGTGATCCTAGGGATACTTGTCTTCTTCTGGTTCCTTCTCCTATCGGAGGTTGGAAATCATCACGGCAATTTTCACTTTATTGATTGCAGCTTTGAATAGTTCCATTGAGTTGCAGCCATACCATTCTTTTAAATTACGCAGCCAGGATATCCTTCTTCCCACACTCCTCTTTCCCATGATCCTCCCTTGCAATATAAGTCTCAACAGCTCATACTTTTCACCCCTCATTACATGGCCCAAATATTGCAATTTTCTTCTCTTTATAGTCGCAACAACTTCACATTCCTTTGTCATCATTAACATTAGATCCCTATTTGTCACTTTTCTTGTCCATGGTATTCTCCACATCCTTCTATAGCACCACATTTCAAATGCCTCGATGTTTTTGAGGTTTGACTTTTTCAAAGTTCATGCTTCCATGCCGTACAGCAATGTAGAAAACACATAACAACGCAGCATGCGTTGCATAGGGACACTAAACCTCCCCTAAGTGTGAACTTTATATGACCTTATATATTATTCATGATTTCTAGTAGTATTTCATGTAGGTTTTAGGATTTATAATAATATTCACCACTATAATTTCATAAGTTTTTCAAAGATTATGCAACATGAACTTGAGAGTAGGATAAAAACTACCCCATAAGAGTGAACTATGACCTTCCAATTTTTCCCATCTTTCTAGTATTGTTGCATGTTAGATCCATCATAGTATTCATCACTATAATTTTTTGTCCACTTTATATAAAATAATAACCAAACGTTACTTTTCACTACCCTAAAAATGCAAGGTTTTATAAATTTATTTTTATAATCATAATAATGATCGATTTCTGCTTTACATAAGTGTTCGTTGCGTTCATCAATAACCCTTGAACCTATTAGAATCATAGAATCATCATAGTACATCTTGAAATATATTGAGATATTTAATATGAAAGTAGTGGGTCCCTGGGACCCAGGGTCACGACTAGAAGGTTAATATAATAGGATGTCTGGAGAAGCCGGTGAACAGGTGACACCAGATACTTGCGGATGAGGAAACTGCGTGAGGTACACTATTCACAGAACTACTAGTTAAAGATTGTCTGAATCTCATTCGAAGCCTTTCAAATCTTTAAGTGGCTTCAAGATTTCTAGATTTTAATTTGATAGAATATTTAGAGTGCCTGTGACTGTTTAATCTTCAATGATCAATTCGAAATTGCGGAACAAACCTTTTCAGATGAATTAATTATGATTTTTCTCGAAAAAAATTGCGCAATTTAGATCCGCATTGTGACGTGACTGTTAGATAATAAGAAGTTTCACAACTTCTTCTTTCATCTACACCTGCTCTAGTTTTTGCTCCAAGAATAGTTAAAACTGATAGTAAAGTCAAGACTATCGTACAATTCTGTTTTTAAAACTTATTCAGTAATCTTTTCTTCAACGTGAAGTCCATTTGTAGAATGTCTACATTCTCTACTACAATGTTTCAGGATTTCACAAAATTCTATATTTTTGCCAAGTCCAGGCAAACCTTATTAAGTACCGTATGTATTGAACAGAAATTATCTTTCTGTTACTAATTATAGTGAGATTATTATTCCAGCTTGTTGTAATCTGAAAATATCTCGCATAATTATAAAAATCAATTCTAATCGACAATTTTGATTACATACTGATCCCAATCGCACCCTTATCAAGTCATGAAAGTGGAATGATTGGAATATGTCATTAAGGATTAAGGTAATGTTAAAAAAGGAGATTTTCCCAAACCGTAATCAATTGACCGCATTGATCAATCTACATAATAGACTAGTAGTTCTGTGAACAGTGGATCTCATGCAGTTATAAACCGCAGCCTCCTCTTATACTGTCCATCAGAGTAAATCCTGTCTGTATGTCGTGTCTACCGTAATGGCTGTTGGGGTTGGTGTATCAAAAATGCTAACATCAAAAGCTAATATCTTTCAAGACATACTGGCAACAGGACAGCCCAAGTTCAAAGCAGAGAATGTTCGAGAGACAATACTTTGTTATTTTAGTAATTAATTGCATGCGTTATTGCACGCAATCAATAGTTCATTTATTTATTCACAATGGAGAGAGAAGGTTTCCCCAAATATGTATCCTTAACAATAAAAATTGTACAGATACAAATGAAAAAACAAAATTAACAATAAAAATAGCACGAACTTATACAATAATAAATAATACAAATAACAAAAATACCACCTAATTCAAAAATGAAAAATATAAAGATTTCAAATACTCATGGAAAAAGTAAAAATAAAACAAATTGAGAATTCAAAATTCCAAAACTTATAAAAATTAAAGAATATAATAAGAAATAACGAACAAACATTTTATCAATAGAATAAATAACATTTATAACTGAACGATGTCCCAAACCATGCGCATATCCACACTGATACACCAACTATTTATTTGATAAAATCAAGCTTACACAAGATTTAATTATCATATAACGCTTTCTGGAATTTAGCGCGAGAAAACCAGAAGAGATATAGGCGACCAGACAAGCTGTTATAAGTTATTTGCATCCTATTTAATAGTGCATAGAAATTGAATTCAATGTGGCATGCAATGAGGCATGCAATTTATAGTCTACACAGCCGCTGATTTTTTACCAAGCTACATTGAGATATTGAATTGCATGCGTCATGGCATGCGATTTATGATCCACTCGACAGCTGATTTATGTCCTGATTCATGAATAATTCTATAGTCTGATTTTTACTCTAATAAATTAAACAATTAAACATTTAAACATGCAACATGGAAATTAATGGATCATGTTAAACATTTGATCATGTCTAAATGATCAAATTGATGGTTCTACTGTTCTCTGAACCGACCTGGGAGATGACCTGGAGAGAAGCCGAGATTGGACTTCAGAGGGTGTCTCGCTGGTTGAGTGAAAATCTGCTAACATTGAACCATGAGAAAACCTTCTTTCTGACCTTTTCGGCGACTCAACATGGACAGCCAACAGGAGATGAGATAGTAATCAAGAATCAATGGAATAACACTTTATACACAGTTCACAGGAAATAGTCACAGAAATACCTGGGAGCTACAATGGACTCTTTTCTGCGCTGGGATCATCATCTCAATGAATTATGCGGGAGACTGAGGAAGACCATCTGTAGATTCAGGATTCTGAGGACACTGGTCGGCAAGGGATGTCTAAGAGTTATCTACTTCTCTCTAGCACAGTCCCTCATGATGTATGGGATTGTGGGATGGGGAGGTGCAAGCTTCTTGCACATCGAACCGCTCCTCAGGGTACAGAAGCTGATCATGAGGGTCATCAACCAGAAGCCTCCACGCTATTCATCAGACCAGCTATTCAATGAGTTTGACGTGATGGATCCAAGACATCATTACTCCAAGGAGATACTATGCAGATTACACAAGAACCCAAAAACATTCCAAACCAGAAACCACAACCACAATACCAGATACAGGAATCTTCTCATCACCAGTGTTGCAAGGAAGGCACTATACCAGAGACATTTCAATCATTTAGCACCAAAATTATATAATCTACTTCCTGCAAACTTTAAACAGATTAATCATCCTAGAAAGTTCAAAACAATAGTACACAATTGGTTGATGAGCAAAGGAAGACAGAACATAGAAAACAGTATTTCAAACAACAAATAACCACCTAATGACTCACTAAACACTAACTAATTAATAATACGCACAAAAAACTAACAAAAACTACTCTAGAACATGGTACGCCATAGTGGAGTAGGTCAATTTCCACACAGAAAAAAATCTAAACAAGTAGAGGACACATTATAAGAATTTTTTTGTAACTCACTATTTTACCGTATGTAATATTGTAATTTATCTAATATTTTGTGTAATTGATGTTGTGATTTTAGTTTTTTTGGGGGGAAATAAACATTTATTTATTTAAACATTTAAGCATTTAAACATTTAAACATTTAAACATTCAAACATTTAAACATTTAAACATTTAAACATTTAAACATTTAAACATTTAAACATTTAAACATTTAAACATTTAAACATTTAAACATTTAAACATTAAGAGAAATGCCAAACCGTCGTCTTGAATCTTAGACCTCATCTCGCTCTGTCAATGACCAATCTCCATAATATCATGAGAATAATATTCTATTTGAGTTAAACTAATTGTTTGACTAACATCACTACTCACACACGCCCGCCTATTCACACACTAACACATATACAAATTGGATTTGGAGTAGGCTATGATGCTATTATGCAATAGGATCTGTGGAGGACGCTGAGAAATAGGAGTTTTTTACACTTTTGAGCTAGGATGCACGGTTGAAAAGATAAAAAATATGAAACTTGAAATATAGGGCTTGGAAAAAATTATAGAATTCCAAAAATTTTGAACATGTGATCGTAAATGAAATAATACGGCTTTGAAGGGCTGAGAAGAATGAGCCCAATTTAAACCTGATCCGATAAAGTATTGAAAAGTTAGGTTTATTCTAAGGGTAAAATATTTCCGAATAAAGGGCCGCCATCTTGAAACGGGAATGAACTTGAAAATTTTAAATACATAAGATTCTGCGCCTTTTTTAAAGTACTTGTACGCCAAATTTTATCCAACTCGGACCATAACTGCGACTGTAATTACGGTACAAACAAACAAACAGACAAACGCCGATTCACTTGAAACATAGAATTCGCTTCGCTTATTTAATAAATTTGGATTGATTATTCTGCTCAATTTGAATAATAATAATAATTTAGAAGTATATATGACGCATTTGAATTTGAATTTTTAAATATTAATTTTGAGAGACTTGGGCTGAGCAAATGAAAAAAAATCATGAGAATTCGAAGAATTCTCGAATCGCTGAAAAAATATTTTTTCATGGAAGAGATAAATTGAATAAAAATCTGGTGTGGTACACTCACACAACTTTCCATGCTCATTGAACTGTAAGCCTCATTCTTAAACGAGAATAATTTAGGGGAATAATGACGATTGGCAGCAACATATTTGAAACTACGATCAGACTACTGTAGATGTGCATATATAATTGTTTTAAGAGTACATTTTCTTTGTGTAAATTGTGAAATTCGATGATTTTTTAAAAAGTCGTCAAAACAGCTGTTCTACAGATGAAATATCACGACTATGTGTTCTTTTTATAAACTGCTCTACCTACCTACCTCATGCACGAGAGGGAGTTTACAAAGTCCATTTCTCAAGGATGAGGTGGACCCCATTAGTTTCCCAGGGAAAAGACTCATGCCAGTTGATAGAGCTGATAAATGAGTAAAGAGGGTATGAATTTGAAATAAATCGGTCAAGTCATTTTTGAGAAAATCTTGAAAAACATGGTTTTTTAGTAACTATCGGCCATTTTTCTCAAGAATATTACGGAGCACCTGCAATTTTCCCAGGAATGAGACTCATGTCAGTTGATAGGGCATATGAATAGCTATCCATGGTATAAATTTAAAGGAAATCGTTGGAGCCGTTTTTGAGAAAACTGTGAAAAACATGTTTTTTTAGAAATAATCCGCCATTTTTCTCAAGAATATTACGTAGCTCCTGCAATTTTCCCAGAAATGAGACTCATGTCAGTTTATAGGGCTTATAAATAGCTATCCTTGGTATGAATTTGAAGAAAATCGTTAGAGCCGTTTTTGAGAAAACCGTGAAAAACATGGTTTTTTAGTAATTATCCGCCATTTTTTCCGCCATCTTGAATTGAATTTTTTTGAATTTCTTACTGTCGGGTCCTCATGGTATAAGGACCTTGAGTTTAGAATTTCAAGTCAATCGGTTAATTAGGAATGGAGTTATCGTGTTCACAGACATACACACACACACACACACACACACACACACACACACCACACACACACACACACACCACACACACACACACACACACACACACCAATACCCAAAAATCATGTTTTTGGACTCAGGGGACCTTGAAACGTATAGAAAACTTGAAATTGGGGTACCTTAATTTTTTTGAAAAGCAATACTTTCCTTACCTATGGTAGTAGGGCAAGGAAAGTAAAAATTGCCAAATAGTAATAGCCCAGGCAATTAATGCTCAAAAAAGGGTATAGAGGGAAATGTTTGGAAGACAATAAATTCTTGACCCCACAGTTCTGTTAAGAGGAGTAAGGAGGTAAACATATCAAAAGTCTCCACCCCTACCCCCTGTGCTGAGGGTGTGGGGGTGGTTTAAAGGTTCCATTTTTTGGTTTCTCGCATAAAACTCAAAAACTATGTATCTTAAGGACTTGACTGTCACATAACAAATTAAAGCTTACATAATTTCCTACAATATTCATTCTAAAACTTTTCAATACCATCAATTTTCAAAAAGTTATAAGAGCAAAAATAGAAAAAAAATTGGTGGCAAACTTGTTTTTTTCAATAATGTTACACCTTCAAGAGCAGATATCTCGAAAACTTGAGGAGATATGAAAAAAGTATAATTATTATCATACTTTTCCATGTATTTATGAATCAAGTTATCACCTCAGGATTCTATTGTGTTGTTGACAAGTTCCCAACCTGTAAACACTTTCTGTAATGCAATTTCACTCAACTTTTTTACTACAGAGTCCACTTCTATAACGAACTATAACTACAAAAAGCAGACAATCCTGCTTATACAAACTGATTTAAAAATCATTCAATAACTGAGGAAGTACATCCACTTGCGTGATTTCAAACGGATTCATTACAAACTTAAGTTGTAGGTCACTCATATCTCATCATCATCCATTTCTTCACCCACGCAAAAGCATAGAACTCAGAAAAAGTTTATTCTCCAGAAAGGTTTATTGTCGCTGGAATTAATGCTGAAGAGAGCGACAGATACCTGATTTTTTAAAAACTAAAAAACAAGGAATAGTAAGTCACATAACAAGTCGGTTTAAATAATATCAATCTACGTCTGAATCACTTGGCGGAATGAACAGTCGAAGTTCCACGTTAATCTGAACATGAAAACGTGGATATGAATAAAAGTTTTTTTTTATTTATTATAATGTGCTACTTTTAGTGTATAAACCAGTAGGTGGTACGATTGAGTTTGAACTTTAACTGTGAATACTGCCCACAGACACACAAAACGATAATCTATCAAAATAATGAATAGTTGGATAATCTATGCAACCAATCATATAAAACTTATGTTATAACTGCATGAATTAACATAATGGAATTTTATACTCCAAAGTATATAAATGAAGGTAGAACTACATTTGATAATAATAATAAATTCAAATTAAAGGTACTTTTGGTACCTTATAGCACTGACGGATGAACACTTATTCTTTTTTGAGGGAAGAGCAAATGAGGAAAGAACACTTTTTCTCTATGCTCATAGCTTTCTATTGAACTTGGATACTACCAGCTTTGTGCATCGACCAAATTGAATTATTTGTATGCTATCAGCAAGGTCACACTGTGCTACATAGAGTGCATCTCTGAGCTAACGAAAGTAAGTCTCTACTGAAAGTGAATCGATTGGCTCTGAAGTTGGTCATACCTTCAGTGGTCTGCATCAGCTTATAGAAAGTGATCTCAGCTTTCTCAGTCGGTGAGACTTTGTTTCCGCCCTGAGGGCAGCTGACTCCTCCATTTCGAGTAAGTGCCAGCAAGCCAGCATCCTCTTCTTCACTCGTGCTCGTGTGACGTCATAATTACACGTTCACCTTGACCACTTGACTCATCTTCTCTCATAAACTCGCCATTCTTTTATTTTTTGCCACTCAAGCTCCTCCCACTGTATAGACGGTGGTGTACCTGAATCAGCATATATCCCATTATATAATTGATAATAAAATAAGTAAAAGTTAGTATCATTGAGAGTAAATAATTTTGTAAGCGTAACAACATAATTATATTATCTGATTGTGACCAATATTAATTATTTGAAAGTCTCATGAAATAAGCCAGTAATCATCATGGTGGATTGAGTGGAATTAGCATTAATTTAGCCTATATTGTTTGGAAATTGTACTCAGTATGAAATTTTCCAAAATGATAAAGGGTCTTGAAGTGAATGAAGTACTAAAGTATTTTGAATAGTAATAGGAGTGTGAAAGTAGTAAATAGTCGATGCAATGCAAAACAATGTAATAGAAGTTTTCTTCTAGCTCTGCATGTCTACAGTATATTACAGGGTGGCGGACGAGTCTCAAACTTAATTTGGCTCAATGCACTCATCACGAACATTAGTCTGAAGTTCAGACTTGCTCCGTATACCAATGCATTGCTCGCAGCCAGTCCAGCGCCGCCGGCTTGCGTTGCCTTGCCAATACGTTCTCATGAGAGCTAGAAGGGCCTGAATTGTGGGGCCCTTCAATGTGCTAAGTAATGATTCGTGGCCATCGTTGAACTCGTACGTATTCTACGATGGCCACGGATGATTTGCATGGTATTTTAACGAGAGTTTTCTCCTGTTGTCAGTTCAAAATTAATTTATATTGTATTTTATTGAATAACCATTAACCACATAACCTGAAGCATTTTAAAATGTACTTTACTGTTTCATTTGGGTGGCCCCGGCCCACTTGGCCCTTATGGAAGCGCCGCCACTGGTCTGAACGCTCAGCACCACTGAATCGAGCCAGAGAAAACTTCTATATTGGATAATAGTACTAGATAATAGTATGATCGAGTCAAAATGTATGAGCGAATCTCAAATCATTGGCGTTTCCAGAGAGTGGCCATGGGGGGGGGGAGGCACTCAATAATTACAATATTGGGTCTGGGTCGGGTAGATGAATTGGACCGCCTAATCAGTCTGTCTATTAGCCTAGCAGCTAAGCTGTTAGACTGAGGATAACGAGGACTTATTGTAGTAATATTTAAATCCAACATGTACACAGTAACACTCATTTGGATATTGAAAATGTCATCGAACGACTTTGAAAGAAGGGTTCCAGAAGACTGGAGTTTACTCTTTAGAAATATCGGTATGCTACTCTATAATATTATGATATAAGATAAAAAAATCAAAGTACCCTTTCATCAAAATATAATTTTATTATTTACAACATGTTTTGGCTTAACCGAATAATAAAAATATATGTCAAGAAAAGGGTGCTTTGGTTTTTATGTAAATCCAAGTAGCCTTGAACTTGAACAAGTGAACAAGAGATAGCTTTGTAAATGGCCATGAGGCTGTGTTTTGTAACAGCCTTCAAGTATTTGACTGTCACATTTCATTATTCAAGTCCCTTAGAATAAGTTATATTTTAGAATACTGAAAATAAAAATTTTCAAGGTCCATGGCATACCCCGAGAATCGGTACTGGAACCGCCTATGTCTCAAATCCATATTGTTGTTCTGTGCCATCGTATATAAGTCTCATCTATTTTTTTACCCAGCTTCTACTGATTTAAAAATGTATTGCAAGTATAGTATAATTCGGAGCAAACATAAAAAATAAAATGTGAAACCGACGGATCAAATTAATGTTGCTGATAAATAATTTTGAAAATTCCAAGGAAATTCAATAAAATGCGAAAGTATTCTCATCAGCTCAAAATATCAATGTATTGTTGAATAATAATTTCATCCATCACTTTCTCAACATGACTTCTCCTAGTCTCACGAAATATACTCAATAAGCGCTATTATTTCGATGAACAGTTTTGCAACTCACTTCTCTCAAGATATTCAATTCCTGAATAGAAAGGAAAAGTATCCAGTCAGTGGAAACGCTTGTATTATACAGTGTGTTGTTTACATCACGGGTTTAAAATAAGCTCTTAAATGTACAGTATTTTTACGGAAAGTGTTGTATGGTGGATTAATTCAGTAGAAGTTTTTGTTGTGAAAGGGCATTGAAACTAAACATAGTTTTCGCTTGCTTGTTTTTCTCCAGGCATGTAATGATGATCTTTGGTTTTATAGATACATCGTCCAATACATTATGATCATTGCTTGCTTGGCCTTCAATTTTCCTACTTGAAGTCTAATGATAGATCACGGAGAATCACTGTTGTTTTGGACGAGGAAGTGGATTTCGAGTATCGTAATTATAATTTTCCAGTATCGTAATAATATTTACGTATGATTGAACTACAGTGGACCATGCAGGTTCGATTACATATTCCTCTGCAAACACTTTATACTTGCAGGTTCTGAAAATATTAATTTTTATATTACCGTACTTTTATTCAGATAAAAGATAGTATTTCGAATTTGGGATGAATTGGAAAAAAGAATTACTTTTATCAAAAACTATTGTTTAATGTTGATTTGATATCTATATTCGAGTTTCATTGTTGTCTACTTCAGCTGAAGTATTTCATAGTTATTTCCACGCTCTTCAAGTATTAAATATATGTTTGACAATAATTATTGTCGAAACGGAAATCTGTCATTATACAGAGTGAGTCATATGTAGTATGGTAACCCTTCAAAAGGTTGGAGACTGTTGTACTTATGATACTGTTACTTTCAGATAAGCTTTTGGTCAAATACTCTACCTTTTGACGTACAACTGAATTTCAACCCTTTATAAGGGGGTGACTTAGGGGTTGTAATTCAAATATTTTAAATGTAAACACCCATTGAGTGGTACATCATTTTAAAAGCCTTTTTAAAACAAGAAAGTTGAAATCAATTTAAATGTTCTATGATACTTTTATCCAAAATGGCTGCTGATTGAAGTTTTAGTTTTTTAGGGAATAGTATTGATAAAGTTCAATCAGTCGCCATTTTGGATAAAAGTATCATAGAACATTTTTATTGATGTCATCTTTCTCGTTTTGAAAATGCCTTTAAAATGATGTATCACACAATGGGTGTCTACATTCAAAATATTTGAATTACAACCAACCATTTCTTCAAAAACTAAAACTTTTATCAGCCGCCATTTTGGATACAAGTATCATAGAACATTTAAATTGATGCTACCTTTCTTGTTTTAAAAAGGCCTTTAAAATGATGTACCACTCAAAGGGTGTTTACATTTAAAATATTCGAGTTACAACCCCTTGGTCACCCTATCATGAGGGGTTGAAATTCAGTTGTACGTCAAAAGGTAGAATATTTGACCAATAGCTTATCCTGAAAGTTTCAGTATTATATCTACAACAGTCTCCAACTTATTGAAGGGTTCCCATATATATGACTCTCTCTGTATAATAACTCTAATATAATACCTCGAATTACAGCTATGAATTTACAGTATACTAGAAAATACAGTATGAATCTATTCATAAAAACTAGGAATACTGCAAATTCAATTTTCCAATTGATTGACTTTTCATATTTTCATTGGACAAATCACCAATCAAGTGAACATCTTGCACCAATCAAATGTAAACAAGCAATCAAACACAAGCACATAACATTTATTTGGACAATTTATTTTTTGAAATTGGGATGAAAAGAAGTTTTGGACTGTAGTCTGTTTCTTTGTCCTTGAGTTCATTGTAAAATGATAAATAAATAAATAATTCAATACGAACATATCCAAAAGAGTTACGTTGATTCTTTGTTAGCACATGAAATCTCAACCTTGAAAGAGGTTGATGTTCTTTTTTGCCATATGTGGATGATGATACCACACATAAAATATAATTTGCAAAGAAACAGTTGAATGAAATGAAAAATCTGGTGTGGCACACTCACACAACTTTCCTTGCTGTTATGAAAATTTATCACCTGACGCTAGTGTTCGCGCGTATCTCAAGTCTACTATTCAAAGATTCAAGACAGTTGGTGACAAGACAATAACACTGGAGACACACGAAGTCTGCTATCTCTTCATAGTGAATGATTCAATAGAATCTACAGTTGCCAACAGTTTGCAATTGAAATAATAACAATTTCTCGAGTTTCGAGCTTATTTTAAATTGTAGGTGAAATGTTACTGAACATTAATTGTAGAGATTTCCATGCTTAATCTTCTCCACTTAAATTTTTTTGATTGAATTTCAACTGAAGCCTGATAATTGAGAATCTAAAATCAAACTTTGCATAGATGGGGCGGAGCTCCTGGAATTTTTACAGATATGATACTTGTGGCAGTTGATAGAGCTTATCAATATTACTATTTTAGGTATGATGATCAAAATCGTTGGAGCCGTTTTTGAGAAAATCGCGAAAAACCCTGTTTTTGACAACATTTTCGCCATTTTAGCCGCCATCTTTGATTGAATTTGATCGAAATTGTTCGTGTCGGATCCTTAAAGGGGAAGGACCTTAAGTTCCAAATTTCAAGTCATTCCGTTAATTGGGAGATGATATATCGTGTACACAGACGCACATACACAAACACACACACACACATACAGACCAATACCCAAAAACCACTTTTTTGGACTCAGGGGACCATGAAACGTATAGAAATTTAGAAATTGTGGTTACTTAATTTTTTTCGGAAAGCAATACTTTCCTTACCTATGGTAATAGGGCAAGGAAAGTAAAAATAGAAGAGCAACAGTGATTATACTATATAAAGCATCATCATCCAAATAAGATCTCACAGCTTGTTTGATTGTAGAATACCACCTCAAATCAAAATTGAAGTTTAGAATACTCTAACACTTCTATTTTACTTCAATGATTAATGCTGTGGAAGGGATAAATCAGTCCCGGGATGGAGTAGGAATCTGGTACCGTATAAGAAATGATCTTGCTGTATAAGATAATTTATTGTAATAATGATCTTGCTGACAAATCAAAAAAGTTTTCATATAAGTGTAATGATTATAATGTACCAGTGAATATAGAATAGCACTTATTTTGTTGGGTGGAAGTATACAAGTATATCAATGGGTGGGCATAGAAGAAGACGAATAATTTATTTCTATACTCGCTGGATAGCTAGCTGAATAACTAAATAATATTTTCAGAGTAAGATTCACTTCAAACTTCCAGCATCCATTTTCAATTTATTTTTATGAGCTTTAACATCTTAATTGTATTATTAGTATTGTTAACAATAAAGTTCCGTTAGGTATTGACAAACAAACGCTTAGAGTGGAATTTGGTTGACATTTTTAGAAATTATTATTTACAGAGTCGCCTTTTCAGTTTTAATGAAGCTGTTCAATAGAGCTAAGGCTAAGAGCAGCTATGTGAACTCTGTTATCGGGATTGAAACGCCATCTCGCAGTGATAAAAGAGACTAGTTACATCGAACAGAATGATATCGGAGAAGTAGGCGAAGCAAAGTAACCGCCGTGAAGCTGGCCCCACCATATCGAGCCCAAAATTTGAAACATATGCCAATATTTAGGGCTTTTTTTGGGCTTCCAGAATATCCAAATTTCAATTTTTGGGCTCAACCGGAAATGGGGTTTATAAGGGTTTATATATTGGCGGGCCAGCTCCACGGTTAGCCCGCGACCATCACCGATCTTGAAGATGAAGGTGTCATTCGATAGAGCGAATTTTGGGCTTCCATTCTTTACCATTTTCAAATTTTGGGCTCAATAATAACGCTGTGGGCGGAGGGAAAACGATATAGTCCGTCGGCGGGGGGGATGTATTAAACTAGGTCCATGGTCGCCCACAGGGAAAGTGTATTCCGGAAAAATTTGATAAGAATCGATCGAACAAGTCTTCAGCTATCATATGATACAACTTTAAAATTTTGGGCTCAACAATTACGCCGTCGGCGGGGGGGAGAAGGTTTGTAAGTAATCAGCCTCCAGAAAAAGTGTATTCGAGAAAAATTATATTGGAGTCAATGAAACAGGTCTACAGCTATCATATGATATCACTTTCAAATTTTGGGGTCAAAAATCACGCAGTCAGCGGGTGAGGGGGAATGGTTGTAGGCAACCAGGTCACTTGCCGCCCGCAGGGAAGGTGAATTCCAAAAAACTCGATGGAAACCAATGGAACAATCCCTCAGCTATCATATGATACCACTTTTAAATTTTGGGTTCAATAATCACGCCGTCAGAGGGGGGCGGGGAGGGTTGTAGGTAACAAGGTCCCTTGCCGTCCCCAGGGAAGGTGTATTTCAAGAAAATTCTATGGAAATCGATGTAACAAGTCTACAGCTATCATATTATACCACTTTCAAATTTTGGCTCGATAATTACGCTTTCAGTGACTGGAAGAGCTGTAGGTAACCAGGTCCCTTGCCGCACCCAGGAAAGGTGAATTCCAAAAAACTCGATGGAAACCAATGGAACAATCCCTCAGCTATCATATGATACCACTTTCAAATTTTGGGCTCGATAATCACGCCGTCAGAGGGGGGCGGGGAGGGTTGTAGGTAACAAGGTCCCTTGCCGTCCCCAGGGAAGGTGTATTTCAAGAAAATTCTATGGAAATCGATGTAACAAGTCTACATATATCATATTATACCACTTTTAAATTTTGGGCTTCATAATCACGCCGTCAGAGGTGGGGAAGGGTTGTAGGTAACCAGGTCCCTTGCCGCTCCCAGGGAAGATGTATTCTATAATAATTAAACGGAAATCGATGGAACAAGTCTACAGCTATCATATTATACCACTTTCAAATTTTGGGTTCAATAATCACGCCTTCAGCGGGGTGGAAGGGTTGTAGGTAACCAGGTCCCTTGCCGCCCCCAGGGAAGGCGTACTCAAGAAAAATTTGATGGGAATCGACGTAACAAATCTACAGCTGTCATATGATACCACTTTCAAAATTTGGTCTCGATAATCACGCCGCCAGCGGGGGGGAATGGTTGTAGGTAACCAGGTCCCTTGCCGCCCCCAGGGAAGGTGTATTCCATAAAATTTTCATGCAAATCGATGTAACAAGTCTACAGATATCATATTATACAACTTTCAAATTTTGGGCTCGATAATTATTACGCTTTCAGTGAATGGAAGAGCTGTAGGTAACCAGGTCCCTTGCCGCCCCCAGGGAAGGTGTATTCCATAATGATGTATGAATTTGACAAAATTAAATTTAAAAAATTAGATGAATTTAACAAAATTAAAATGAGAACTCAAAAATCAGTTGTATGTCCAGGTCGGTAGGTTGGATATTATTCAATTTTGATTTTAAACTAACAACAAATTGGAGAATTTTTATAACTCTGTTAGTTATGAACAGATTGATTTTGAACTTCTTAGGTGTGTTAATTGTAAGAAGGGAAACGTTCATGATTTTTTGTAGAATTTTCTTACGCCCCCTTCTCGCTCCTAAACTGAAAAAACATGGTAGCTCTGATGCTATAATGCGAGAAGATTTAAAAGTCGCGCTATTCTGAGCTTCCTCTGTGCTTCGCGGCAAGGAACAGGATTGGATTGAATCGCCCGCTGAACAACACTATTGGTTTACTCAAAAGCGCGACTTTTGAATATTCTCGCAAATACCATCAGTACTACCATTATGTTTTCGGTTTAGGAGGGAGAAGGGAACGTAGGAAAATTCTACAAAAAATCATGAACGATTCCCTTCATACTATTAACACACCCATGAAGTTTCAAATCAATCTGTTCAAAATTAACAAAGTTATAAAAAATTCTCCAATTTGTTGTTAGTTCATAATCAAAATTAAATAATATCCAACCCAGCGACTTAGACATTCAACTGATTTTTGAGTTCTCATTTTATTTTTGTTGAAAATTTTTATCCAATGATATTTTAGCTTTTCTGAGCTTGTGATCATATTTATGACGAATTTCTTCATACCTATATCCAATCAGGTATATCTTATATGATACAGTTCTTGAGTACGGTAATTAACATTTATTTTGTATACTCTTGTATATTCTTGTCATTGAGTATGTACCTAACTGGATGAATACTTCTTGTACAAATCAATTCATATTCCATATAATTCAATAATATTCTAGTAATTTGAATGAGAAAAAAATATTATATGAGGAACTGTCATAAGGCTGTTGGAGAATGTTTATTATAGAATGTAGTAACTGTTTGTAGCATTCAACGTTTTAATTCAAGTTCAGAATACTTTCTTGTGCATATCATTAGAATATCATTGCCATATAGTCCAGGCAACGAAGACATAATAGGGGAAAAAATTCATGTATAAGCCAAAATTGGTACAGTTGTAGGGTAAGGGTTCTTAAACAACATACTAAAAGTACTGACCAGTGAGGGTGGAGTGAAGGGGGGGGAGGGGCTTCAAAGGTGCATTTTTTTGGTTTTTAGTGAATAACTCAAAAACTAAGGCCTCCAGGAAAAAGGTTGTCATCAGTAAAATTGAACTACGTAAAATTCTCTACAAAAAAGACCTATGCACTTTTTTGATTAAAAATAGTGGAGATGTAAAGTGGAGAAAATAGGGAAAAATATTCATTGTACAAAATTACTATAGTTAACAGTTACAAATTCCACTTATACTACTACAAATAATAATAATACTATGTGGAGTATTCAATACAGGTTTGTGCGAGTAATCCTAGTGAAGGTATGGAGGGCTTAAAGTCAAGATCATGTGGCTGTAGAATGGGTTGAGCAGACGGCTGGAACGTGGTGGCGTGCTAACCCCCCCACCTGTACCACCATCACCACCACCACCGCCGCGCAGTCACGCCAGTACCTCCCGCCTCCCACCAGTCTGGCGGGAAAAATAAAATAAAAAACTAAATAACATAAAATAAAAAAAAACATTACGGCGAAAACTGTATGGTTGTGTTTGATGGTTACACTGATGTCAACAGCACAAAACGAGCAGGGTGGGGGGGGGTTTAGCACTCCACCATTTTCCAGCCGTCTGCTCACCCCCTTCCACAGCCATATGATCTTGACTTTAAGCCCTCCATACCTGCACTAGGATTACTCGCACAGACCTGTATTAAAAACTCCACATAGTATTATTATTATTTGTAGAAGTATAAGTAGAATTTGTAACCGTAAACTATAGTAATTTTGTACAATGAATTTTTTTCCCTATTTTCTCCACTATTTTTAATCCTATCAAAAAAGTGCATAGGACCTATTTTGTAGAGAATTTAACGTAGTTCAATTTTACTAATGACAATCCTTTTCCTGGAGGCCATAGTTTTTGAGTTATTCACTAAAAACCAAAAAAAATGCACCTTTAGACCCTCCTCCCCCCTTAACACCGCCCCCCACCGGCCAGTACTTCTAGTATGTTGTTTAAGAAGCCTTCCCCTACAACTGTACCAATTTTGGCTTATACATGAATTTTTCCCCTATTATGTCTTCGTTGCCTGGACTAATATACTGTACGATAGTTATGGATTGATACTTGGAATAAATTTAATTGATAGGCGGTGTATTCAAAAATAATAATAGGCAGTGTTTGGCAAAGATGAATTCCAAACAATATTGTGATTGTAATGTCGAAATGCAATAAACCTTAGCTGCAATAAACTTGTAGATCTGGGAATTGTTTTATTCTCTAACTAGTCTATCAACCTCCTGCACACGTTATTCAGCTGTAGGTCGGTCAGGAAAAATAAAATTTTAAACGGCCGTCATTGTGTTTTATGAATTCGATAAATTGTCATGATTTATTCTTTTGTAGCTCTATCCAGTCACAAATCATTGTGCAAAGTTCCTATTCCTATTAGAAAATTGAAATTAGAATTCAAATTTCCTGGGGGCGGCAAACCTACAGCTCTTCCAGTCACTGAAAGCGTAAATATCGAGCCCAAGATTTGAAAGTGGTATCATATGACAACACTGTGGACTTGTTCAATCGATTTCCATCAAATTATTATTGAATACAACTTCCCAGGGTGCGGCAAGTGACCTGGTTACCTACAACCCTTCCACCCCGCTGACGGCGTGATTATTGAGCCCAGAATTTGAAAAAGGTATCATATGATAACTGTAGACTTGTTACATCGATATCCACCAAAAATTTCTTGAATAAACTTCCCTGGGGGTGGCAAGGGACCAGGTTACCTACAACCCTTCCACCCCGCTGACGGCGTGATTATCGAGCCCACGAATTGAAAGTGGTATCACATGATAGTTGAAGACTTGTTCCATCGATTTTTGAAAAAAAATATGGAATACACTTCCCCTGGGGGCGGCAAGGGACCTGGTTACCTACAACCCATCCCCCCGCTGACGGCGTGATTATCGAGCCCGAAATATGAAAGTGGTATCATATGATAGCTGTAGACTTGTTTCATCGATTTCCGTCAAATTATTATAGAATACAACTCCCCTGGGGGCGGCAAGTAAACTGGTTACCTACAATCCTTCCACCCCGCTGACGGCGTGATTATTGAGCCCATAAATTGAAAGTGGTATCATATGACAGATTTCAAATTCAAATTCAAATTTTATTTATTCAAACTCACAATATTCACATTCAGAATCAATAAGAAAAACAAAACACTCAGCTCAGTAAGATAAAAAATAATTAATGGAAGATTAATAAAATAAATACTGGTATGTTTTATTAGATATACGGTAAATTTGTGAATCGGAATAAAAAATACTACCTGCTGGAAGTATACAATACTCCACGTTTGCAAGCAGGAATGAATATCACTTCAACTAATTTTAAATGCATGAATAAAAGGAGAAAGAAAAAGAAAAGAGAAAGAAAAGACTAGCAACCATTCACTCTCACATTCACACACCTTGCACACTTTCCAATAACAGCTCATCTTACTAATGCTTATTACCAGCCACCAAAATTACATTTTAACTACGAAATAACATTGAATAAGGATTCTAAATGGTCAGGCATAAGACCTCTGAGCCATCTAAGAATTCTTTTTTTGAAAACAAGTTGATTTTGAACCCTCTTGATTTCAATTGGGATGTTATTAAAAAACTTGGGGCCAAGAAATACAAACGATTTCTGGAAACAAGTGGTATACGATTTGGGTAGTCTCAGTAAATCAGCTGTCACTCTCCTAGTTTGATAGCTGGGAACATCCCTGAGCAACGTATGACCACCGTTTCCAGACATTACAAAGAACATATACAGGACCTTAAACACATAGATATATCTAAGAGGCAAACATCCAAGGCACTGAAATAGAGGAAAAGAATGTTCATATCTACCCTTTCTATTTATAACACGGACTATCGATTTCTGCACCGTTATCAATGGCTTCAAGTGACAAATATAGGTGGAGCCCCAACAATTAATACCATAACTTATTTTTGGATCAACAAATGCAAAATATAACTGCCTAAGAACATTTAAAGGGAGAAATTTATTCAAGAAATAGAATTTTCGCAGGACGAGTAACAGATAGTTTTTTATGATAGATATATGCTGAGACCAGTTAAGCTTTTCATCAACAATCACACCTAAATATTTAATGGCATTGGTCTGACCAACGACCTCACAGTCACAGTCATTCCGATCACAGGCACCATGAAACTTCAGTGCAGAAGGCAGTGTCCATGGTGTTGTTAATGTGAACAATATATATTTTGTTTTTGTAAGATTGAGCTGTATTCTATTGTGCCTGAACCAAAGCAATAGCTTATCTAAATCATCCTGCATCATTCTCTCTAAGTTGGGGCCATCCAGTCCACAATATGCCAAGGCAGTGTCATCTGCAAAGGACACAGGCATACCATTGAACTCACAGGAATAGAGATCATTTATAAAGATGAGAAACAAGATTGGTCCAAGGACGGAACCCTGTGGTACACCTCAGTCCACTCCCTGAACCTCACTCTTCACTCTCCCAATAGATACATATTGCTGCCTGTCCTTCAAATATGAAGAGAACCAATCCAGAACCATGCCCCTGATACCAGCCTTAGATAATTTATTCAACAAGATTGAATGGTTAACCGTGTCAAATGCCTTTCTGATGTCCAAAAACAGTCCTTCAACACAGCGCGCTGGCCTGAAGTTGAAGCCACAGAAAACAACCGACATGAATCTTTCAAGAGCCATTTCAGTATTCATGCGTTCACGAAAGCCAAACTGTTTATTATAGAAAAAGTTATATGAGTTGAGGAAATTGAGAAGTCTTCTTTTCACTATCTTTTCCAATATCTTTGAGAAGACAGACAGCAGAGATATAGGTCTATAATTGTTCAACTTAAATCTAGAACCGGATTTGTAGATTGGCACCACTCTTGCTAGCTTCATCCCAGAAGGAAATATTCCTGTAGATAGACTGCAATTGAAAATATCAACCAGAATGGGAACAATGGTCAGAGCAACATCCTTCAAAATTCTAGAAGATATAAGATCATCTCCAGAAGAAGTACCATTTTTTAATGGTTTTATGTAAATTAACAGTTCGTCATAGGTTACAGCTTCAAAAAATATAGACGCTTGATGGTTTCTTTCCTTGAAGGTGTTATGATAGTCATTTTCATTATCAGCTGCACCATAAGAAGTAGCTAAAACGTCTCTGCCAATGTTAACAAAAAAATCATTAAATAGATTTGCTATTGTTTTTGGATCCGTTACAATTTCATTCCTGTGTTCTATTTTCAATTCATCATGAGATCTAGTTTTTCTCGGATTTCCACACAGTTTATTTAGAACTAGCCATTTTTTCCGAGGGGGCATTTGATCTAATGTAGAATAATACTTTTGTTTTTGAATTTTAATCCAATTTTTTATTTTTCTAGAATAAGTTTTTAAATTATTTTTTATCCTTGGGTTTTCTGGGTTTGCTTTCATTTTTTTAAATAATTTATCGCGCGAGTGGATTGCTGCACATAGACCATCAGTTATCCATGGTTTAAGCTTCTTTAAATTTGTTGAATTTATTTGAGATTCGACTCTCACTTTTGAACACGCAATTTAATTTTCAAAGACTTCAAGAAATTTATCAAATTTATAGTTGACATCATTACTGAATAAAACATCACCCCAATCATGGGACAGCAGGAAATTATTCAGTTTATCAAAATCTATTTTATATTTATCATGACAAGAGTTCCTTAAGTTATTCTCTAAGTTAGCTCGAATTGTCAATGAAACAGCTCTATGATCGCCAATTAAATCCTCAATAACTGCGCATTTTACAAAATGAGAAAAATTTCGAGATCTGATAAATACGTGATCAATGCAGGATGATGTGGTCTCAGTCACTCTGGTAGGTATATCTATTATTGATTCGAAGCCGTAATAGCTAAGTATTTCTAAATAATCATCAACTTTGTTATCACCAGACCCCAAAATGTTGATATTGACGTCACCTATTATAACAGTGTCACAGGCAGAAGGAACGTTTAAAATAGAATCAAGACTAGTAAGAAATCTATCGCATTCAAAGCCATGCCATCGATAAAGCACAATGAGATTGAATTTGTAGTTTGATAAGGTGCAATGAAGATAAAGAATATCCGCACCCTCCACCCTACATTCCGTCACACTGCAGTTGAAACCAACTAATTCAGTGGAATAATAAACAACCAAGCCAGTGGCTCTCGTGAAAGAAGAAACCCTTGAACATGATTCATATCCATCAATACAATACTGTGACACCTGCTCATCTGTATCCAACCACACCTCAGTCAGTGCTATTATCGCTGGCCTCACTTTCCAGCAGTTAATATATGTAACAAACTTATCAAAATTGCTGCTAATCCCTTGAATGTTTTGATGAAGGATCGTAGAATTATGACTTGATGAAATATGTGAATCATTAACTTCATCAACAGAGCTCAATAGAACACAAATATTTTCATCCTCCATCATAATTGATAGGATATAATATACAAAATTTTATATTAATGACTAGGTGGCATATCAGGAATTGAGAATCAGTATAGATTTCACATGGCTTCATTGGAACTTCATTCACACTCGCATACACACAATTAAAAAAAGAGATAGAAAAGAGCATATATGGGAAGAAAACGAAAATGAAAGATAAAAAAGATAACAAGAAATAGAAAATAGAGAAATTGATTCTCCTCAACTAGCGTGTAGGAACCCACAATAAATTTAGATATATTAACATATCATTCATTAAGAATATAAATTCAAATTAAAAAATAATACACTATATGTAGTACTGAACAAAACTACTTGGAAGGACCTAAAATGACTAATTCGCATGGAGAAACATTACATAAAAAAACACGATACTGCTTTGATAACGTTGAGAACAATAATAATAAAATTAAAAATTATAAGTTACACCATCTATCTAGTGATATCGTAATCCATTTGCCTATTTAATTATAATAAATTCATTTATAAGACCTACTTGTCTATTTATGATATCATAAGATTCACCACTGAATATTGGCGTTAAAGTTTTCTTTCACCTGTAATCAGCACACAGACTAAGGTGTTGTGTTTAATTTATTATTAGAATAAAACTCAGTTGAAAAGTATTTTTGTCAATATACGACCGGAATGAGAGAATGACCAAAAAATGCAATGTATACATTTTATCTTTTAGAAAGGGATCGAGAGGTGATAAGCATAATTATAATATATATATTCAAAATCAATAATACCTAAAATAAAACTCTCATGTTTATGAATAAAGTACTTAGAACAGCAACAACCTGAATTAGAGTTGAAGAAACAAATATACGAAAACCAATAAAAAAGATTCCTTAACATTTCAATGAAAAAATAATGATAACAGAAACACCTCCCCCTCGAGGACTCAAAGCAACTATAGTTCAAACTACCGATTTACAAATAAATGAACCAACATATCATAGTCTTAATGGAAGGAAAAATAAATAACTTCATAATGTTCTTACTCACAGTTTATCATTTTCAGTACACTCAAACAACTTTATCCTTGACTAAGCTTTTCCAAAGAAGCCTCTCGCACTATTTGCTTGGCTGGGGACACAGCATCCTTCCTAACGAAAATTTTTCCACTCTTGACCCAAACAAATTCCAGTTTTCCCCTTTTCTTCAATTCCTTAGCCTTTCCAAGAAGCTGTTTGTTGTAAGGAGACAGATGATCGTTGATATATACAGAAGATCCAGGGAACCCCAAACCAAGATCGATTGCATTAATATCTTTTTTCTTTTTCGCCGCTTCAAGCCACGAAAACTTTACTCTTCTTGCAACAAATTTAACGATGATATTACTACCACCCCTAGCGTTTGGCACTCTATGAGCTATAGCAATGTCCTCCTGTTCAAATGAGATGTGGACTTGTTTCATCGATTTCCGTCAAATTATTATAGAAAACAACTTCCCTGGGGGCGGCAAGTGACCTGGTTACCTACAACCTTTCCACCCCGCTGACGGCGTGATTATTGATCCCAAGAATTGAAAGTGGTATAATATGACAGCTGTAGACTAGTTAAATCGATTTCCATGAAATTTTCCTTAAATACACCTCTCCTGGGGCCGGCAAAGGACCTGGTTACTCACAGCCCTCCACGCCCCCACTTACGGCGTGATTATCGAACCCAGAATTTGAAAGTGGTATCATGTGATAGCTGTGGACTTGTTTCATCGATTCGCGTTAAATTATTATAGAATACAACTTCCCTGGGGGCGGCAAGTGACCTGGTTAGCTACAACCCTTCCACCCCGCTGAGGGCGTGGTTATTGAGCCCAAAAATTGAAAGTGGTATAATATGACAGCTGTGGACTTGTTCCATCGATTTCCGTTGAATTATTATAGAATACATCTTCTCTGGGGGCGGCAAGTAACCTATTTACCTACAACCCTTCCACCCCGCTGACGGCGTGATTATTGAGCCCAAAAATTGAAAGTGGTATGATATGACAGCTGTGGACTTGTTCCATTGATTTCTGTCAAATTATTATAAAATACAACTTCCCTGGGGGCTGCAACGGACCTGGTTACCCACAATCCTTCCCCCCCGCTGACGGCGTGATTATCGAGCCCAAAAATTGAAAGTGGTATCACATGATAGCTGAAGACTTGTTCCATCCATTTTTATCAAATTTTTCTGGAATACACTCCCTCTGGGGACGGCAAGGGACCTGCTGGTTACCTACAACCCTTCCCCCCCGCTGACGGCGTGATTATCGAGCCCAAAAATTGAAAGTGGTATCATATTACATCTGTAGACTTGTTCCATCGATTCCCGTCAAATTATTATAAAATACAAATTCCCTGGGGGCGCCAAGTGACCTGGTTACCTACGCCGCTGACGGCGTGATTATCGAGCCCAAAATTTGAAAGTGGTATCATATGATAGCTGTAGACTTGTTACATTGATTCCAATGTAATCGTGCCCAAAAATTGAAACTTGGATATTCTGGAAGCCCAAAAAAGCCCTAAATATTGGTATATGCTTCAAATTTTGGGCTCGATATGGTGGGGTCAGCTTCACGGCGGTAGCAAAGTAGGCTACATTGGTTTAAGGTGAGAATCTGAGTTGGCGTATTTGTATGGAATTCGGGTTTCAAAACTGTTTCTATTACAATTTTATTTTATTGCACTGCATTGTATTGTTATATTGTAACTGACTCATAGTATAACAGCTATTGTATTAAAAATTCAAACAAAATGTAAAACTTTAAATTTTTTTATATGCTACATACACCTATATCAAGTCAACACTCTATTATATTCCCATGAATCAAGCCGGTTAAATTTTAATCCCAAAGCTGATCAAGAACACTTATCATTTCAGACCGGGTGTAACAGAGAAATTTAAAGTTTATCCTACTAAACTTTCATTGATCAGAAGACATCTAATTCACACAAGCAGTAAACTGATCAATTAAATACTTTTTGACTTAGATTTCAAAATTAGTAAAAAGAGCGTCAATGAGTGGATTAAGATCTTCTTCACTGCCATTATAGCGTGGTCCTCACTATAGATGTGTTGGATTCCTACCTCTAGTCTTATGCTATTTATTATATGTGGGACTTCTCAGTGACTCCTCTGATAAATAATTTCATTGAATAAGAAAGAGATTGGTGATTTTATATTGAGCTAATAACTATTTCTTCTCACCCTCAATTGTGTAACATTTGATTGGCACAGGACTAGTAATTTTTGAACTCTGAATTCTTGATGCCCTTCTTCGTCTGCGCGTATTCCTCGGTTCTTTTGGCCAACTCCTGCAGAGCGCACTTGAGCTTACGCTTGGTGGTGTCGTCGACGAACAGGTCGATGCGGCCACTCTCCACGTTGCCCACTATGCGGAATGTGCCGTTGATCTCCTGGCACATGTCGAGGGGCTTTCCAGTCTGGGCGCATGTTGGGCCGCATGGAAACAGCATGTTTCGCAGGGAGGACAGCAAGCCTGGTTTTGAAGCCAGAGCTAAAATGAGAGAAATATTCAGTATTCATCATGAATCTCAACTGTTTTTCGAGTGAATATTCAAATATTGCTAGAAGGAAAGCAATCTCAATTCAATAATAGTATTTTGATTGTAATATTCATTGGTGTCTCAATAAATGCAATCTCTCATTTATTTCATCTTGAATCACAATTATTGATGGAGTTGAATGAGATTACTATAGTGAGGTCCACGTTAAAATGGCAGTGTATGATTTGCAATGGTGTTTCTATCTTTGTCTATCGTTCAACAAAGCAGATGGTGCTATCTCTTTCACGCATTGCGATGTTGCCACATCGTTTATCAACAATGTGAAAATTCAATAAATTAACAAAATATTTAATCTCAATAATAAAAATTTATTATAACATCTTAAAAAAATATATTTTCTTGACAAATAAAATATGTTTAACTATTTTCAACAATAATGAACAGTTAAATTCATCCAGAATATACCAGATATACCAGTATCAGCTGTTTGGGTG
Organism: Nilaparvata lugens; assembly: GCF_014356525.2. Lineage (NCBI taxonomy): Eukaryota > Metazoa > Arthropoda > Insecta > Hemiptera > Delphacidae > Nilaparvata > Nilaparvata lugens. The sequence goes on along the minus strand of NC_052505.1, from coordinate 49,022,340 downwards.
GCAAGGCTGAGATCTGGCAACCCTTTTCTCTTATCGTCCTACACTGCCATTATAACGTGGACCTCATTATAATCATTAAGATATTAACTACTTAGATCATTTGAAATCTAAATAATATCGGTTGTTTCCTTCACAATATTATTTTCAAATGATTATAATCATATTTATTTTAATATGGAATTTAGGACTCCAAAATTTAAAACTCCAATATCAATATACTACTCAATAATTATGTATATTGAAATATATATATATATATATATATATATATATATATATATATATATATATATATATGGGACCGTTTTGGGCTTTTTAGTCTGTGGTACTTTTCTGTAAGTTGTGTAATTCTGAACGATTGAATAAAATAAATAAATAAATGAATGAATAAATAAATAAATAATGATTTTTGCATTAACCTTACAGTGCTGCCAGAATGCAGAGATCCTGTGAGCTAATTGTGTAAGAGAAATAGCGAAGAGAGACCATAGGCCTTTCTGATATAATTATCATCAACATGGCAACAGTGTGCTCCTATAGTAATATTGAAATAGCATTGGCTATAAAGTCGCTTGCACTGACTATAGAGCTAGTACTTTCTCACCATCGACAAGTGCCTGGTCAGCTGAAGACAGAGAGACATCTGAGGGTCTACCGGTTACTGAAGCTCGTGATTCTCTTAATGCTAATGAACTTCTCGATCCATCAGATTCTCGAGGTGTCCATGATGCCCTCGAATCCATTGAAGCCATCGACCCTCTTGATTCCCCTGGTACTAAATAATATTCTCGAGAATCCCTTGATCCCATGGACGCCGTTGAACCTCTGGGGCTTAATTGTGATGACGGTCCTCCTGATAGTCTTGACAACGACGATTGTCGTTTTGGTGTTGCTTTGCCTCCCCAGCACAGACTTTGTCTGGAGGAGCTGCTCTGATCAATACTGGACTTGACCTTTCTTGGCTTTTTAGACTTTTTAGATCCACCAGTCAAGCCAATCCTGTCTAATAAGCTTTTTCTTTGAGACCTTTGGTCTGGAATATGTCTCTGGCTGTCTCCACCTCTGGATCTTGCATCCTCATCTCCAGAAGCCCCTGTTCCATAGCCCCCGTCTCCTCCTCTTCCTCTGTCACCGCCTCTGCCTCTATCACCTCCTCTTCCCCTATCTCTTCCTCTCCCACCTTCAACTCCTCTTCCTCTATCACCGCCAGTTCCTCCATCACCTCCTCTAACTCTATCACCTCCTCTTTCTCCATCACCCCATCTTCCTCCATCACCTCCTCTAGCTCTATCACCTCCTCTTCCGCCATCACCTCCTCTTCCTCCATCACCCCATCTTCCTCTATCACCTCCTCTTTCGCCTTCACCTACTCTCTCTCCTTCACCACCTCTCCCTCCTTTATCTCGTCTTCCTCCTTCTCCACCTCTTCCTCCATCACCTCCTCTTTCTCCTTCATCACCTGTAGCCTGTGATGGAAACGATTTTTGTGAGCTTGTATCAACCAAGCGTCCTTTACCAAAATTCGAATTCCAGCCTTCATAAGTGGAAGATCTGTGAATCAAACAAAATTAATATACAATACTCTTTAATATAGTTGTCCATAGTTATTTGTTTTTACTTAATTCCGATCATTATATTGTACTAACTACCAATGTGCAATGATAGATGAATATATTATTTATTCCAAAAAATACTGTGTTGTAGGCCAAGTTGATGCAATAAGAGCCTCTTCTCCCACTTGACCCTATTGTTTAGAAAATAAAAATACAGATAGGTTGTAAAACCTTTTGCGTTGAAAAATTGAATGAATGATGAATAATAATAATAATAATAATAGCATGAGTTTTGAGTCGAATAGATTATTCAAGAAAAATTGTCATTCATTGCTTTTTCTCTCAAATTCAATTAGGTTGATTCCAGTTTCATGACCATAGGAGCTACTTCTACCCTACCTCTTCTGACACATTCAGAGTATCCAAACATTTCAATTCATGAAGAGAAAAATGGTCTTCTATCGAGCTAAGTGAACAGTTTACCTTGAATCTACTGAAGGCGTTCTTGGAGTGAGAGTTGCTGAGCGCCTTCCCTGTGATTTGGTCTTGCCTGATTTTTTACCTTTTCCTCTCTTCCGCTTCCCCTTCCCCTCACCCATTAGTCTCCTCAACTCGTCTTCTTTCTGTTGCGCCAACTGTTAAAAATCATATAAAACCATAAACATAATGAGAGTTGAAGAATTTCCTAATATTCTGCTAAAATTCAGAAAGAACTTTTCTATATAATTGATTCCAAAAGATTTTTCTTTAGAAATATGATCATAATAATATTTGCGCATCGAATATGAATATAGATCAGTTTGAGGCTTTGTTTAGCCTACATCACTCTAAAGCTACGTACACATATACGCGCCTCCAACCCGCACCGAGCACGCACCGCCCTCGTACCGCCCTCGTTCCTCCATCGCACCGCAGTCGCTCCGCCCCCGCTCTACAGTCGCACCCATCATGAACGTTATGGAAGATGTTAGCTCTTCTCGCGTTCCTCGGTCGATCCACTGTTGCTCCCCGGTCGATCATCAATCGCTCTGCTGGAGTGACGTTCGGTTGCGGAGCAGAGCGAAAGTCTGTACGCACCTTAAGATAAGAGCTTATTGAATACAGCTCATTTAGAAAAGAGCTTATTTTACTTATTTAAGGAAAGGCTACATACATCTCATAACAAATAAAAGAGATAGAAAAAAATCTTCAATAGAACTCATAGCCGAAAACTCTACAATATTATTTCTCAGATTCTTGGATATTCCAAGATCGAATGTATAGAAGTTTCATGCAAAACATGTGATAATAGGAGCATTCTCCCACATTCAAACTAGATTGTATATAATGCAGAAGTTATACCGGATTGAATGAATTAATCTTTAATGAATAATAATTAATAGTGAATTCATAAGCCTATAACGATAAGAATAGTAAAACTCTTTCATATGATACAGTATGATACGTATACTCGTTCATATGATACAGTATGATACGTATACTCGTTAATATGATACAGTATGATACGTATACTGTACGATATATACAGTATATTCCATCTATAAAATGTTGGACGTGTTTTATAGCACTGGGCCTCATCTTTGAAGTACCAGGTTGTACCTTGATACACTAATAGAGGTATCAACGCATAGCCTACCAGCGATCACAAACATTATTTTACATAATATAAATTACAACATTATTTTGTTGAATGTGTAATATTAATAAATAGATAGAGGTTTTTGGAAGCGGGTTTCTCACCTGGGCTTTGTTCCTGGCCACTTTGTCAGCATATTCTGCATCCTGCGCTGCAAGCAGAGCCTCACTTCGAGCACGTTCCAGTTCGTCTCGATTTCTGGCATCCTGATCCGCCATTTCTCTCCTTCGTCGAGCCTCTTCTTCAGCTAATCTTTTCGCTTCTCTTCGTGCTTCCTCTTCAGCCCTTATTGAGTCTCTTGACTGCCTCCTAGCTAATTTATCTGCTTGTTTTGCTTCTTTCTCTGCTCTTTTTCGTGCTTCCTTTTCAGCCCTTATTGAGTCTCTCGACTGTTTCTTAGCTAATTTATCTGCTTTTTTAGCTTCTTTTTGTGCTTTCTTCCTTGCTTTTTCATCATCAGAGAATGATATTCTTGATTGTCTTTTTCCTAGTTTCTCAGCTTCTTTAGCTTCCTTCTCTGCTTTTTTCTGTGCTTTTTTGTCTTCTTTGAGTGATGTTTTTGATTGTCGCGCCTCATCCTTCAATCTTTTCTTCTCATCTTGATCCATAGTATTTTTTTTTCTAGGGAAAAGTCTGTTGTCTCTGCATCGTTTCATGAAACACATTCCTCGAGGCTGTGAAAAGAAATTATAATATCAATGTAGAGTAGGAATTAAGCCAACATAAACTACTAGAGCTGAGATTCAGAGAAACATTATTTTATCCGTCACATAGGATACACCTAGAGCTAACTTTGTAGTTTCAGGTTCTCCATATATTTCTAACTCAATTTTTGAGTCTGTAACCTGAATTTTTTGAGCATAGATTTCTTAATATATGTAAAGGCTAGCAATAACAATAATCAGGTAGGCAAGATAAGATAGCCACGGATGGAAGCTTCAATCTGTCTTTCCCCCGTTTTAAATAATAAAAGTTCAGTAGTTGTGAATCTGAAACACTAGTGGAAGGAGCACGCTGCTCGTTGCCGCAACATCTCCCACAAACCCCCAACCAAAATATAAATTCACCGCATATGAAGTACCCTGCGCAGGTAGTAGTACATTCGATAGGCATTATATACATTCCTACCAACAAACGGTGAATCGCTTTTCCTTTTTTTATATCGCTAAAATTATACAGTCCATTTATACCATAACTGCCCCTACAATTTAGCTTAAATGAATGTATTTGTAAATCAATGAATTCATTTGTATCTATAAATTATCCGTCTAAAGGGCCCTACACACCTACGGATTTGGCTCGCGGATTTGCCTGTGTTGGCTCGTGTCCTTGAACGACTCTGAGCAAAATCACTACACACTAGTAGTAAGCAACGCGAGCCCGGCCTGCCCTACTAACAAAACGCTATCCTCTCCACCAGGATCTAAATCGTCCAATGATGGAGATAGAGGAATTTTGATTTCAGATTTGAATTCAGCTACCCCAGATTCTTTGAAGCGTAAGTCCCATTATCGAAAATACCCGAAAACAAGGGAGTTATGGCTGTTTTTAATATAGCTTTCTATTATCATAGTGAAAACGTACTAGGTTAATAAGATAATAATTTTTTGCTCACAAAGGGAAAGATTTTTAGAAGTGTTTGAACACTTAAAAGTTTAGGTCTAAAAATGAACATTTTTAAAACTTTTTCTAAAATTTTAAACTTTGAAAAGATGAATCCAAATATGAAATCAGAAAATCAAAAATCAACTATGAATAGGAAAAGATTTGAATATGGATTCAACTCTGACCATTTCCACTTCCAATTCCTCCTTATTGTTATCTCATCTGTCTCTCTACACACACACACACACACACACACACACTCTCTTTCTCTCTCTCTCTCTCTCTCTCTCTCTCTCTTTTGGTAGAGAGTTAGTGGGGAGGATATTTTTAATATTCTTTCTGAAGAATGAACATTGATATGTCCAAAGCTCCGCCAATTTATGTAGATGCATAACAATATAATTATTATCTATGATTATTATATTACAAATTGCTTTTTCATATCATATAGAGTTCAATAATTATTTTCTTAGTCTATATTATGTAAATTCATCTATAATTTTGCTGTATTGTAAGCTATTGTATATAAGTGTATAAGCCAGTATATATTGTAATCTACACAAATAAAGTACTCAATCAATCAATCTCTTGGTTATGTCGAGTGAGTAAACATGTGTTAGTTTGGCTCCGTCTTCTAATAGATATTTCGTAGGGTTATACAGTTCAATTCACTACAAATTATACATCAAGTTATTCAGTTTCTCAAGTTAAACTCAATAGTGAAATTATATTTTTGATTACCTCATACTCTTTTTATTTATCTTGAAAAAACATTCCTAATTCTTCAGTCTACCTTCTAGCCTGTAAAAGTGTAAATCCACCTAACGGTACACTATGGTTCAACCAAACAGAGGCACGCCGAAGAATGAGGTCAGTGCTCTGAAGTCAGGGCCTTCCCCAGCTATTTCTGGATCATTGTCTGAAGAGACCCTCCACATTATTTGACAGCAAATCGAAGAATCTGTGCAAAATGCCATCTCAATGGCTGTGAAGTCTATTTTCGAGGAACTTCAGGCATTGACGGAGGAGAACAAACAGCTGCACGATAGAATTCGTGAGCTGGAGGTGTCTTGTCACCTGAAGGTCGACGACCTCAAGCAATACGGGCGCCGACATTCAATACGTATTTTTGGGATCCCAGAGAGCGACGAAGAAGACACGGACCTGCTGGTGCTTGATGTCTTCAACAAGAAGCTGAACGTGCCCGTGACTCTGGTGGATGTCAACCGCTCGCATTGCGTTGGAAGGTGTCAACCACCTCAAGGGCAATCGAAACCTAAGGACCGACCCATCATAGTTCGACTCTGCAGCTACCAGACCAGGAAGATGATCTTAGACGCTAAGAAGAAGCTGAAGGGTTCCGGTGTCACCATTCGCGAGGATCTGACTGCAGAGTGTCTCAAGATCCTCAATGCTGCGGCCGACCGTCATGGACACAGGAATGTCTGGTCATCTGACGGGAGGATCAAGATCTCTATTGGCGAGGGAGGATCCAAGAGGGTCTACACAGTCGAGAGGATGACCGACCTTCAAAAAATAAAGGTAAATTGAATCATTCCAGGATTTGATGACTAAAGTGCCCTTCACTACAATAATAGGAAATTCGTATTAATAGATTTCACAGTAGATATACCTTGGCATTTTTCATGAGCTGGCTTTCTTTTCTATAAATGAATCTTTCCACTGCTATTTTTATGATCATATATAAGGCAATTATTCCAAACTAAGGAGATCCTTATTGTTTGGTATTGATTGTTAATACTGATTAATAATTTATCTTGATATTAATTCCCAAAACTACGTTCAATGCATCAACTACTATACTCCAGAGGGTACTAAGAAAATCATTATCTCTATTATTACTAATAATTACATCTCTTACCAAAATTATTTCCATAATTAATGATTTCCGAAATGCTGAATTTCAAATAAATTAGATGATTAACATACGTTATGGATATAGGTGTAATCTATATGTATAGATAGTAATCTCTTCTATATTAGGTGTACATAATGATATCTTCTACTATTCCCACAGCTCGAACAATAGAAGCTGATGTGTGGAGAGTTATTGATAGAACAGAAGGGTGGGTAGTCTGTTCATATGCTTATATAGAGGCTGTGTTTCATTTAACGTTATCTTAGACATTCATCACTAAAATATTACAGTACTCAATTTACTACTTATCGTTATTGCAACACCCAATAGTTAATTATACTTCTAATACTATATAATATTTTTCATACTTCACCATTCAATCCTATTTAAAACTCATCTAAAATAATCTAGCACTTTCTCAATCGTCTCCTCTACTTCTTACTTTTCTTTCTCATTTCTCTTCTTAATCTTATAGCTATTATGATTACTAGAATATTGTTGTAATTATTACATTTATTATAACTGTTGTGATTTTTGCGATGATAATTATTATTCTTTTCTATTCTTCTTCGTCTTCTTCTTCTTCTCTTTCTTTTCCTTATTTTCTTCTTCTTCTTCTTTCCTTGATTAATTCAATATCACAATAATATGTTCTATTTCTTATTCTATAGTTCAGTTTCATGAGTTCTTCTCAATTGTGCACATTCCTTCTTTCTCTTCTCTTCTTCACCATTATTATCATTATTTTCCCAATGATTCTTCCACTAGCTATCCAGCATGTTCAAATGTTTATTTCTCTTTCTATCTGATTACTTTCTACTGTTATCCATACTTGATATTCGATTCTTGCTCACATTATATCATACTATTCCTCTTCCATTTTATGCAAATATTATTCATTATAGATTGTATTATGTATCTTTTCTCAATTGATAACTTTCTTCAAAGATTTTTCGTTTTTCTGCTGGCTTTTTCTTCTCTTTTTCAGTTTTTACTGGATCCCATTTCGCTCTATCTCCACCATGAACACGATCTTCCACTACTGGATTCCATCTCTCTCTCTATCTCCACTTGGACTCGATTTTCCACCACTGGATTCCATCTCTCTCTGTCTCCACTTTGACTCGATCTTCCACTACTGGATTCCTTCTCGCTCTAGCTCCACTTGGACTCGATTCTTCCACTACTGGATACCTACTCGCTCTATCTCCACTTGGACTAGATCTCCCACTACCAGCTCTTCCTCAATCTTCATCTTATTCACCATTAGGATTATCCATCACCACAGATCACACCATCTACATCTTATTGTGTTTAGTGAATTTTTTGAACTAGTGTTTTTAAATAGTGAAGGGAGCCGAACTGTCAAGGCATACTGAATGCACTCGAATCAAGAGACTTTTTCATTTAGGTTAAGTTTTATCAGTTTCATCCCCATTTTCCCCGTCATGTGTCATTCTGAGGTCGGTTCACGGTTGGTCTGCTGCTTTCATGATGCCTCTCACTGACACGTCAGCTCGCTCGCCCTCAAGTAGGTATGATTATTTCGATAATAGTAATAATGACTCAGGTATGTTTCTAGCAAATAAGCTCCACTCTTTCAAAAAACTTTTCAAGGCTGCTCACCTTAACGTCCAATCCCTCAGCTGCCACATTGATGAACTCAGAGCAATCTTCCATTTTCAGGACTTCAATATAATTGGAATTTCCGAATCATTTTTGAAGCCTAGTATTCCATCAAATTTTGATGCATTACCTGGATATAATCTCTTACGGAATGATAGATTAAATAAAGCTTGTGGGGGTGTAGCAATTTATGTGAAGATGGTATCAAAACAAAAGTTTTAATCACATCTAAACAAGAGTATTGTTCCAGACCAGAGTTTATGCTACTTGAATTATCCTTATCTAGTACTGATAAATTACTCATTGGTATCTGTTATCGTCCACCAAAAATAGGTCATTTTACATATTTCGGAAATGCCTTGCTTTCTCTTATGCCTTGTTATAACCGTAAACTAGATATGGGGGATAGGAACACCTACTTGAACATGACAAATCGTAACTTTGACTACTTCCAACTAACTACTATTTTCCAATGCCTAAACATGACTATTTTACCTCTCGATCCAACTCATCATACTAATGAATCAGACACACTCATTGACCTTCTCATTGTTAGTGATCCCAACGGGGTTGTTCAAGCAGTCCAAATCCCAGTCCCAGCTATTTCTGGACATGATTTGATCTACTGTGTACTTTCCCATAAGATACCTGAGCCAGAACAGAAAATTATCACTTATAGAGACTTCAAAAACTTGGATGAAGCCGCTTTCCTGACTGATGTGGCTCAGACTCCATGGCATCAAATTGAAGCGTTACCCTCAGTTTATGACATGGTCAAGACTTTCGAGAATTGAACTTTGACTTTGTATGACAAACATGCACCTTATGTGACAAGGAGGATTAAAGAAAACGACGAGTACCGTGGATGACTGAAGACATACTTAAGATGATGGGATGTAGAGACAAAGCACATAGAAAATTTTAAAAAGACATGTTGACTTGGACAGTTTGATAGAGTATAGGAGCCTTAGAAATAGAGTTAAACAGGAATTACCAAACTCAAAGATTAGGTACTTGAATTCGTTCATGACAAACAATAGACAAGACTCTAAATCACTTTGGCAGGGAATAAAAGAATTCGGGCTTGGCAAACAGAAATCGAATCCCCAAATTGACTTACCATTGAACAATATAAATGACCATTTCGTTTCACACTCTAACCAACGCGACGAAGTTGTCATTGCTAATCATATTGCTAACCTGATCTTGAAGAGCAGGTTACAAACTTAGATTTACCAATTACTGATAAATTTCATTTCCATCCAATCTCAGAAGAAGACACTTTCAAAGCAATTCAACGTATTCATAGTAATGCTATGGGTGTAGACAAAATTCCCATTGAATTTATCAAGAAGATGTTATTTGCTGTTTTACCAACCATTACATACATTTTCAACAAGTCACTTGAAGATGGCAATTTCCCTGAAAACTGGAAGTTTGCTCTGGTTCGCCCTCTAAATAAAGTTCCATCACCCAATAAAGTTGAGGATTTTAGACCAATCAGTATTCTACCTGCATTGTCCAAAGTGCTAGAAAGACTCATTCATGCTCAAGTTGTGAAATTTCTAGACAAGAATAGTAAGCTTCATTACTTTCAGTCAGGCATTCAACTGAGACAGCTCTGCTTTGTGTCACTGATGATATAAGGTTAGCTATGGACCAAAGAAAATGCACCATCCGCACCCTATTTGATTTTTCTAAAGAATTCGATACTGTTGATCATACAGGCCATTTGAATAAGTTGGCTATTCTTGGTTTCAGTCACAACTCGTTAGTTTGGTTCAAATCCTATCTATCAGGTAGGAAACAATGTGTATCTGTTGGTGACAAAAAGTCAACTTGGAAAAGCGTTATGCATAGAGTTCAATTTTAGGCCCTCTCCTCTTCACTTTGTATGCTAATGACCTTTCTTCCATTATCAAATTCTCCAGTTCCCATACTTATGCAGACGACATTCAAATCTATTCAAGCTGTCTCATAACAAAAATTAATGGAACAGTTGGAATAATGAATCAGGATATCAATTCGATGGTGGAATGGACAAAGTAAAATGGCCTTAAGCTTAATCCCATCAAAACACAACCCATTTTCATTGGATATTCTTGTCTTATAAACAATATTGACCTTGAATCGATTCACAAAATTAGTGTAGACAGTAATGTCATTCCTTACTGTAGCTCCATTAAAAATTTAGGCATTATTATGAATAATACTCTTGACTGGTCAGAACAAGTGAACAAAACTTGTAAAAAGGTATTCTCAGACATGCATGCATTGAAGAAAATGCACGATATCCTCCCTAGAAACATTAAATTATTATTGGTTCAATCTCTCATCTTCCCACATTTAATGTATTGTAATTCTGTTCTTAACGATATGCAAGTTACTCTGAATGATAAACTACAGCGTAGCCAAAATTATTGTCTACGTTTCATCTACTCTCTCCAATGCCATGATCATATCACCCCAGCCCACATTGCTAGTTCAACATTAAAGCTTCCTGATCAAAGGCTTATTCGAATAGTCAAGCTTGTTAGAGATATCTTGAAATACGGTAATCCGAACTATTTTAAAGATGATTTCAAATTTGTCTCGGGAGGTAGGAGGATAGATGCTTCACATACTAGAACCGGAGAAAGTACTTTAAGGATACCCAATCAGGGAACTACTATTTTCACAAAATCCTTCTTGGTCAGTGCCTGTCGTGCATGGAATGCACTTCCTGTTTCTATCAGTCCATCGAGAGCCGAGCGAGCTTCATCCTGACTTTAAAAAAGCATCTTTTGGAACAAATGACTGAAACTGTCCGGCCCTAGAACGATCACATGACAACCATCCCTCACCCATCCAACCAATATAAACCTTTAAACCTGTTATAGAATGAATTATATATATATTGTCACGGCATATTTTCCAATAAAAATAGAAACAGCTTAAATCAAAAGAATTTTGAAAGTAGGCGCCAATCTCTGAGTTCATTATCTCCTATTTCCGATAACAGAGAGCGCTCCTTTCCATACAGCTGATAGATTGGTCAGCCAAAAACAAAAATATTCCACAGATGATAATATTTTCCAAATTATTAAAAAAATTAAAGTAATTCGAAATAAAATGAAATATCAAATTCCATTCACCACCTATCCTATGTCCTTCCTTAATTTGGCAATTGAGTGTGACGTCACATCTCGGAAGTGCGGTGAAAGAAAAATCTTATCGTTTATCGGGTGTGTGTTGGATCGTGCCGTATGATGATGTGCTGAGAACTGAACGTGCTTCATTATGTGAAGGACAGATAATACATATATGTCACTGTCGTATCGTGTCGACCGGTTTTATGAGGACTATATATATCGGTGAGTTGATCAATAATATATATATTGCCAAATTTTCCTGCATATTCCATCACCACCACATGTGTAACTTAAGCCTATTAATTGATTGAGTTATTCGGAGCAATTATGAAATACAATGAACCTTTTAAAATATAAAAATATGGAACTAATTTAAATTTATTCAATAAAAATAGGCCAAGGTAGTAGTGGATATTTCTAAATTGGGATTTCAAGATTATGAACCCCAACAATATATATCCACTGCATACTGCTGTATATTACTGAAAGTTGATATTTCTGATCTACTTTCAGCCTACTTCATTTTATTAATCAATAATTTGATCTTATCTACCTATATAATTATTTTACTTTATCAATTTTCTGTTTTTTTTTCTCTTAAATATTCATATTAATTAAAACTTTTACAATATTTCCACTAATAAATAAATCCTTAGTTTAATTAATGAAATTAACGTTTTGGTAGAGAGTTAGTGGGGAGGATATTTTTAATATTCTCTCCGAAGAATGGACATTGATATGTCCAAAGCACCGCCAATTTATGTGTAGATGCATAAGAATATAATTTTCTATAGTTATTATATTACAAATTGCTTTCTCATATCATATAGAGTTCAATAATTATTTTCTTAGTCTATATTATGTAAATCCATCTATAATTTTGCTGTATTGTAAGCTATTGTATATAAGTGTATAAGCCAGTATATATTGTAATCTACATAAATAAAGTACTCAATCAATCTCTCTCTCTCTCTTTCTCATACAGCCACACACCAACTCTTAATTCACTCAACGTGGCAGTAGATAGAGAATGTAACCCTCTATACTTGAAATATTGTAAAGCCTCAACCAGCTCCCAATAATTACGGTATAGAACTCTTTACATTTTATGTAAGATAGTATTTAAAATACTATGACAATTCATTGGTCGAAAAAGGTTGTCATACTCAATATTAACCTGTTAAAAATAGAGACAAAAAAATTGTGATTCAATTTCAGCTTCCTCAATAAAATTTCCCACAAGTAGACAAAATAATATAAAAAAAAGTTCATTCTTATTGAATAAAAAATTGAAATATGTTTATTCTACAGCTAATAATTTTTTTGGGAAACACTGGTATTATATTATTTTACAGTACTAGTACTTTCTTGCTATAAGTTCAACTAGATTCTTCATAGAAATAGAATTCTTCATTAATAACATTAAAGTGCTCACAGAGTTTTCATTTTCGACTATTTTAGAGCTCCCGCGAACCATTTTACTAATTCGACGGTGCTGAATCCGAATCTGAAATCAAAATTTTGCTATCTCGATTTTCAGGCGATTTCGATTTTGGTAACTACACGCGCCCGGCCGGGAGAGCCTACACACTCACGGATTTCGCCCGAGCCGAGCCGAGCCGAGCCGAGCCGAGCCGCGACAGTAGCCCTGGACGGATTTGGCTCGGCTCGGCTCGGCCTGGCTCGGCTCGCAATTAAATCGCCTACACACTCACGGATTTCTCCCGAGCCGAGCCGAGCCAAATCCGCGATCCAAATCCGTAGGTGTGTAGGGCCCTTAAGACAAATTACTTTTTTTTGGTTGCCTCATTTCATACAGCATCATACATTTCTAAAATTAGTATGGAACTAGTAGACAATTGAAAGTAAATTCCATTTAGCTACAATATTCAAGACTCGTTTGTTAGCCCCAATGTATTGACCAGAAATTGACCAGTGATAAATTAGTTTATGGAACAAATATACTGTCGATCCAAACTGTTGATATTGTAATGTAGCCTAATCATGGAGAGTTTTCAAAATCAGGTTTTTTGATAATCACATAATCTTTATTATCAGAGATATGCTATATTATTTTATTCTGCCATTACTCACGATTATTGAATAAATATTTTTTTCCAACATATCAAGAGAAATAGTATCTTGGTACCCTAGTTCCAAGAATCTTTTATTTTGCATTCCATGCTAATCTTTAAAATAATTGGAGTTTTAAAATCAAGTTGCAAAATATTCAGTTATCTCATTTTCTTAACCCTATTATAATTGGATATCAAGGACATTTTTATAGCAAGGTAAAGCATTCTACAGAATGATAAGGTTTCAGACAGATAAGTTTACTGCCACGAGGATGTCTATTTTCAGGGAATATGTCTATGAATTTATTTCTGGTCCATGCTTATGATCTCCAAACATATTATCTAGAGCTTCGAATCACTTGAGAAATTTTCACGTAATTAAAGATTTTCCATTTTAAAGGAAAACTCTGTATCAATATAGATTGAAAACTACCAATTCCAGGATTATAAAAAAATATTTTAAATAGAATGAGTTCTCACCACTGGTTTCCCGTCCTCTGCTATCAAGGCTGGTTCCAATTCATCTTCATACGTGCAGCAATTATCAACAGATTTTCCTGTCTTAGTTCGAGTCCCAGCAAAAAGATTATTCTTCATGCAAATCTTGCCTAGGAAGCCGGGTGATCGGCCTCTGTCCTGTGACGGCGATCTACCTTTACTTGGCAAATCGAGTGTGTCTCGGTAAGGTCTATCAGAACTTGTACCCAACACTCCTCCAGGTGGCAGCGAATCTCTTTCGACATCTTTAGCATTCTTAGGATTACTACCGCATAGACCAGAACCACATCCGAACTTTGGTTTCTTTTTCTTCTGCTCCTTCCCCTTGTTCGGTTTGCCTGCAATGCTGTAAACATAATGAATGTATTGTCTGTTAAAATAATGCATCAATTCTTATAAAGGAAACGACCTGAAATTGCCTTAACCCTGATTTAATAAAAACATTATGAGAAACAAGTTTCTGTCATCACACCATTATAAATATTTCTAGTAAAGTAAGAGCTTAAAAGTCACACTTCAAATTATGTTCCTCAATTTTCATCCTATCAGTTCACTTGAGAATCTTGAGATTGATGATAATGCAACAGCCGAAACTGATTCCTATAAAGTGTTTAAGTAAGTGAATGAGTGTGACAATTTTTAGTCGTTTTTGTTGGATGTTTGAACAATGAAAATAGCATCATCTACATTATACCAGAGGAAATTTACTGAAAACATTGAACTCTCTTCGTTTCTCGCAATTTCCAAACCGGTTCAATTCATCAGACATGATCTACTGAATCAAAAAGGAAATGTGTGTATCAATTGATCAAATATGTAATTGATTATACAATTAATCACCCACACACAAGTGAAAAACATTTCCCTACAGTTGCCTCGAAAAGTGACCATTCTTCTTTGGACTTGTCAATATCGTAAGTCAATAAAATACAGAACATAAATACATGAATACATGAAAAGTCAATACATTTTTTATTCTCTCTAAACCCATAGTACTCTCTGAACTCTTCATTTGAGTACGCGCATATGGGCAGCAGCTCCTTCTTCTAAATTGCTGAATTTTGTGCCAGTCATTTCTTTTATACGAGCTGGCAATAAATTATATAACCGAATACCAGAACTCCTAACACCTCGCTCATACATGGTTGTCTGGTGTGTGTCGTCTCTTATGTTGTTCCCATATCTTGTTGGGTATTGATAGAATGTTTCGCCTGTATTAAATTCATGTAGATTTTTCTTAATAAAGCAGATTGTTTCGAAAATATATACGCTTGGGAATGGGAGAATTTGATGTTTTTTGAAAAGGGGGTGACAACTTGTTCGAATTGATTCTCTCATCATCACTCTCAATGCCCACTTCTGCATTCTGAACACCTCAACTACTTGAATTTTCCCCAAAAATAATTCCGTAGGTCAGGTGAGAGTGGAACAGTGCGAAATAACCACTTCCAAGAGCCCTAGAGTCCAATATAGCTTTTAAATTTCTCAGAACAAAAATTGCTGAGTTCAGTTTGTTTTTGAGGTATTATTGGTGAGGTCTCCAAGAAAAGTCAGAGTCAATTACCACACCAAGAACTTATATATCATTCACGGATTATATTTTATAGTCTCTGATACTTGAATTATTTTCTCTGGTAGTTCGGAATGGAATTTTTTCAGTTTTGTTGGTATCTAACATCAACATGTTAGCAGATAGCCATTTTTCTAAATTAATAAGGGCAGTTTTACTCTCCAATTTCACATTGGACTGACTGTTACTTTTCAGTAGAATACTCACATCGTCGGCATATAAAACACTTTTAGCTGGTTCAAGGTATGATGACAAGTCATTAATATATATAATAAAAAGCAGGGGACTCAGTACTGACCCCTGGGGGACCCCGCTTCTCGTCTTCATCCATTGATTACAGAACGCAAAGAACCACTTTCCCGCACTAGTGCGCAAAGTGCTACTTTGTGTACTCCAGATTTGCAGCATGAGAACACAAAATAGCTAGTAGATTATATTGAGGATCAGTGCGGAAAAACCAAAATTACATTGACAACACTGACTGTGGTAATTATTCCAATGCCTTCATAAGATAAATCCCGAGTAAAATACATAATACATAGTAAAATCCCGAATCAAGCATCCTATAATCAGAGAGTGGCTCAGTAGCTCAGTTGGGAGTGTACTGTACTGGTAAACGCAAAATTGAAAAGGTTGACGTGGTTGGGGGTTCGACTCCATCCATAGTATTTTTTTACTGAGAATTTTCAATTTCAATGAAGATTATCCATGTGATTTTGACAAAATAAATATTTAAAATTAATGAATGAATGGTAAATATCAAAAATAAAACAAAATGATTAGTTGAATTATTAATTTGAGAGATTATTAATGAAATACTCATATTGTATTACAAATAATTCAATTAATAAATATTTTGGAAATGTATTCAATTAACATTTTTTGCAATAATATAAACAATTGATTATTATCCTAATGAATAATTATTGAAATTGATTTATTGATTAGTGAATAAATTATTTAGAAATTTAAATAAATTTGAAATTGATGACATTTTTAAATTTATTGAATCATTAATCAAAATAAATAATTAAATATAAATTTTAAATTCAGTTATTAATCTTAAAATTAATTGAATGTATTATTAATTAAATTCTTCGACTTTTGAGTGCATTTTTCTATTTATTGTGGGAACTCTTGATATTGAACATACCTTCGATCGCTAGGTCTACCATCCAAAGATGGGTCTCGGGCTCCATACCTGTTGAACAAGAATAATCCATTTTTGATTCTAACAATCAACATGAAGATATAACATACAATTTACTCTATGAAACTGATAAAGTTGAATTTATGTAATTATCTTGTGTCTGGAATACTATGAAAATAAATTAAAATTGAAATTTATTGGATATAAAATATATTTCTCATTTTTCAATAATACAATTTATTCAAGAAATCAAAATCAAATATAATGAGTCCTGAGAAAGTCCGTGTGGGACTTGAAAAAAATTGTACTTACATATGAATGATGAATAATTATAATAAATAATGGATCGACTTTGCCAGATATAAAGGAAACAAATTTGCCGCAATATGGGGAAGAAATAAGAAAATTAATAATAATTTATTTTAAATATGGATAGGCTAATAGAACGTGGTGCAGTCAAACAGCACTATTCGAGGTATTAAAATAGAATTCACAGGAAATATTTTCCAGGCATATATTCCAAAAAATCTTAAAATTTTTTTTTTTACAGAGAAACTGTTACTTTTTGAATATAACCCTAATAAGGTGGTAATCATCATTTTGCACACATTGTTGAAGTCAAACACTGGAATTCTGACTAGCACGTGAATAATAGTATATTTCGCACCTAGGGCCGAAAATGAGACTTTTCCGGCTCGAAATCGGTTTTCAAGTTCGAGGCCGTAGGCCGAGGACTAGAAAAGATTGAGAGCCGGAAAAACATTTTTGCCCATGGTGAGAACGTTATTTTTCGCCACACAGAAAAATAAACAATATATATATATGAAAATAATTTATTGTCTATTATAAGCACTTCCGAAAGCAAAAGTGGAAGGTCATAGCTCCATCAAATCTGAGGTAATCTGAATATCAGGAAATTGTCCAAGTATTTTTATTTTTTATTCTGATTTGTCTAAATAACCTAAAAGATTATGTTCAATTATGTAAGAGGTTGAGTTTAAACTTTTTATTCTTCCAAATGACAATAAGATGATATTATTATAAATGTTTTAATTATTGAATGATAAACACAAATAATGAAAAGTTTTTGATCAGCTGTTTTAGCACACTTGAAATTTGGCCAATCTGAATGTCAATGGAAGTTTAGGTTAGAAGTTCTATCCTACTCTGAAAATTGAATTATTTGAATAGTTTATAATAATATATATCTTATCTGTATTTTATTCATCCAAATAAAATGATAGTATATTATTGCAGAATACTTTATTGAATTCTAGAAGCATAAAATGATTCCATTTATCCACCATGTTCCGTGATAAACGCAGTACTAGGAGGTTTGAGGTTAGATTCTATTATACTCTGAAAATTGAATTTGAATAGTTTATAATATCTCATTTGTATTTCATTCATCCAAATAAAATGATAGTATCTTATTGCAAAATACTTTATTCAATTCTAGAAGCATAAACTGATTCTGTTTCATAAACTATTTTGTAAACACGTTCACATCAAATCAGAATCAGCTGACTTCAAGGTTATTTTACAGCCCTAGGGCCGTAAAATTTTTACCGGCCTGGTCAGAAAACAATCACTTTCGGCCTCCATATGACGCACGTAAACCAGATCATTACATCCAAGTGGGGCGAAAACAAAATTTTTGGTATTGGGCTGGTCAAAATCCTCAAGAACTTTATGAAAGGCCAAAGTGACTGTCTGGTGTGAGATGTCTTCGAATTGGCCAAATTTTTTTTGAGGATGATAAAGGCCACGCAGTTACAGTATTATCAGCTCGCTATGTTCAGGTGCTGAACAGCTTCCTCATTTCTGAACTTCGCCGATGACATGAGAACACTCATTTTCAAAAAGATTGAGAGAATGAATTTTTGACCTGAAAAATCTTTCCCTGACCGCTTGATCAGTAGGAATGGGGATATTCGGTGGCCTCCTCGATCACCCGATCTAGGCTCGTGTGATTTCTTTTCATGGGGATACCTCAAGTCAAAGATTTTCGGGGTATGAGGACATAGAACGGTCAAAGGAGAACAATACAAACATGATACCCTTTGGCAGGTAATTAAGGGCGCGGACACATTAGCATCTTTATTAGGCAAACTCTTTGGGTGAGGAATAGAACACAAGCATTTCCTTTATAACTGGCACGCTATCAACCAATGTCAACCTCTTACAAGTGATTTCCACCTCTGCCTTATGTCAGTGGTTTCATTTCTACTACTTATGCCTTAGTTGTTTTTGTTAGTGTTAATAGGAGTTATTTGTACTGGATCAACATTTGTTACTGTTGAATTTCTTTGGAAATAGATTTGGATTGATTGTTCTATTTCGTTTGATGCGTGCAGTTAAGTATGATTAACCTCATTACCATGATTCTAACCCTAGTAGACAATAATACATCTGGACAAAGTTTGAGACCATAGAACAATGATGCGACAAATGTTATATGGGACAAAACATTTTAATAATGAGATTTGATTCTATTTTTAATAAGATCATATTTTGTTTGTCTCACTGAATCTTTCCTGTGATTTTTCTCCTACATCGAATTTCAAGGTTCATATCGTATTCGTCTTCCGTATCGTATTCGTCATATTATTTTATCAACGAAACTGTTTGATTTATTGTGGAAATGAATACGACTAATATTTTAGTTCATAATGTAACGAATCGAATGACATATGATAGATTTTTTCCGATTAATGGTTACAGAGATAATTGATTTCCAGTTTGCTGTTTACTATGGCTAAGAGAGTCTGCCGCGCCGTTCCGCGTCGACTGTTTCCCCTTCCACAGCGTCAAAACGAATCGCAAATACATAACAATAAACATAAATGGATTTGCAATGAGAGTGGCTACATTAATTATTTGGCTCATTTTCCTTTAAAACTACTTGTTTCGAAGTTAATCGAAGAAAACAATAAAATGAAATCACAAACCCCCTAAATTTTTACATATATATTATTTTATCAAGAAAACTGTTAATTTTATTGGAAAAATGAATATAACTAATATTGTAGTCCATAATGTAACGAATCGAATGGCATATAATAGAACTGTTTCCGATCAATGGTTACAGAGTTAATTGATTGCCCGGGTTTATCTGCATTTTTCATGTTTTAGGGGGCTGGGGCGGAAAGCTCCAAGGGGATTTCTTGGGATTTTTGGGAGAATAACCCTCTGGAAGGGTTCTATCGATGGTGGGAAATTCAGCTTTTATTCAATTTTCGGATCGAAACTGCTTTTTTGGACCTTCATTGACTGGGCTATTTATGTTGGTAATACAGGTGACGTAGTAATTCTTTAGGGCTTAACTATAGCAAGTTCTTTGAGAGCTTTCTCTCACTTTTAACATGGCTTCTTGATGTGTTGAGTAAACATTTAGCTTGGCTTGTTTAAAGATTTTAAGAGTTGAATTATTATGGTTTCTGTGAAGTAAAGTATTTCTTGTGAGATGAAAAAAACCTGTAACCAGATAAAAGAATTTAACCTAAAGAAATAAGTACTTATTTTGTAAGAAGATCATTTCTTGTGTCGATGTTTCTGTTTGAGTATTTGTGTTTCAAATGCCCAAATTTTCATGAAAATTTGATTTTTTTTAGATTGGAGTTTTTATTTAAAAACAGTAAACCCATTCATAATTTCTATCAAGATACTAGTTAAAGGAACCGATAGCTTTACTTTAGGTGACAGGTGAAAACCATCACACCAATTGGAAAATATGATAGTACACCAATAGAAAATGCTTGTTTTCTATTCCTCATCGAACAAGTTGAATCAAATAGTTGTATATGTGCCCTCGCCCTTACATGTCGATGGATCTCACGTCTCACGTTTGTATGGTAACTGGAACTTTGGAAACTAGGAATTTTGGGACCACCCAGGAAAAAGAGGAATTTTTGGACAATGTATGGGTTCTCTACCTGTGAAATGATTAGCAAACAATAGTCAGCCCTTTTGAAAGGTTCACACGCTTCTGTTACTGAATGAAATCCATTCATTTTTAGAAATAATTCTGTGTACAGAGTGAATAAGCAATCTATTTTTATCACAGACATCTTCAGGAAGCCTCTTATCCAAAATGTTATTAGCTCTAAGTTTTTTGATCTAATAAAAACTTGAACTACAATCGATGGAGCTTAGTCCACTTCAGATTGCAGTCCCCCGTTACCGTTACTACAAGGTATTTTACAGTTTCGGCATGTGTAGTTCGCAGTTGCAATTTATCTGATTACATACTCTTAAATATTTTTCTCAAATTGGGAAATCTGAAATTTGGAAAGATTTGATTTAGAGAGTGAGAATAATCTGATTCATGATAGTTTCATGATTTTCCAATCCCATTTCCTCCACTCTTATTATACAATTTGTAATTTATGCACAGGAGTAATATTATAGAGGATGAATATACCTTCCGTCGTCAGGTCTCTCATACATAAAGGAGTCAAGTCCTCCAGATCTGTCGATCAAGAAAATTGTAATCTAATATTCTCATACAAGTATTAATCAAAAGTATTTTGATCAGCTAGACTAGTTTCCTGGGTTGGATAAACATTTTTGACAAAAATTTAGTCCACTCAAACAGGAATAATATTATATGAGAATATCTATGTTTTTTATACGGTACATCAATAGAGGAATAATGTGTAAGTAGAGAATGAGAAATTTTAAGGGTGAATGAAGTCTGATCTGTGATGATTGTATAAGAGCATATTTTGATTTTCCAAATTTGGAGTTCTCTTTCCTATTATAATACATATATGTGATTCTTTCAGAAAAAATAATGTGGATAAACATACCTTCCGTCCCCAGGTCTTCCATCCCCAGGTCTTCCGTCCCCAGGTCTTCCGTCCCCAGGTCTTCCATCCCCAGGTCTTCCGTCCGCAGAGGGGCCCCGGCCTCCGAATCTGTGGATCAAGAAATATGTGATTAGACTCTTTTAGTTTCTTTCTTTATTCAATGATTCTTTATTCAAAAAAAAAAAAAAAAAAAAAAAATTAAACAATCAAATGCATTCCAAAAATCAAATACAATATTGTTTCCTAATTTCTAATATGTGTTCCCTATAGGCTACCCTGTGTGGGGACACTTGAATATATATAATAAAATATTTATATACAAATTTAAATATTATATCATGAAGAACATAATAATTGAATATGGTATTATATTGAAATAAATCAATATGTCAATATTTATAATCATTCTTGCACACATTCATACGCACACACATTCACATATGCGCACACATTCACACATGCGCACAAACACACACACATACACTTACACAAAACTTAAAACTATGTACGGAGTGGTTGCTGTTTTTTTCATATTTAGTTCAATTTTATTCATAGTTAACGTTTCGTTTTTTTTTCAAAGTGCTGATGTAATTAGACCATAAATGAATGCGTTTTGAAGAAAGAGACAGTGATTGAAATTTGATACTGTCTTACTGTTTACGCATACCGGACGGGATTTGTGAGTTCAATGATCTTTGATTGCTGCAGTGTTAATGTCGTGTAATGTGTAAATTATACTAAATTTAGACCTATATTAATTTAGTAAAAAAATCATTCGGGTTGTCTAGTTGTAAAATGAGTTTCTTGATTTCTTTTCTAAATAAATGACGTGACGTTATTTTCCTTGTTGTTACTGGAAGTGAATTGAATATTTTTATAGCTATGTATTTGAAGTGTCGTCTGGAATGTTCTAATCTTGGTTTTGGGAGGTTAATGTCCTGTGAATTCCTGAGGTTTATTCTTTCTCTCATCTGTTGAATATCGAAATTATTTTCAGCTAAATCCAGCAATGCTTTGAATAGAAAAGAATGTCTCACTGATAATATTGATAATTCTCTGAAGAGCATCATTGAACTATATTGTTTAGGTTTATTACAAATTATTTTTAATATATGTTTCTGACCAGTAATCACAGGTTTAATATGAACATTGTATGCACTCCCATAGCATATTATTCCATAATTTATTCTAGAACCAATAATTGCATGGCATAATTGTAACAATACTTCTTTTGGACATAACTGTCTGAGGTAATAGAACTTCCTTATGTATACAAATCACTCATTTTTTATCTTCTGTACATGATCTGACCAAGTGAGCCTACTATCCAATATGAGGCCCAGATACTTAACTGTAAGTGCTTGTTTTATTGTTTCACAGTTACACAATATATTATTCACCTGTTGCGCACAATCTAATTTATGGAAGTAAATACTAGTTAACTCCTGATCCGTGTTTTGAAGATTAAATTGTATTATATTACATTTGTCTGTGTTGATAGTTAATTTATTTTCGCAAAACCACCACCTAAGGTGCTTAAGATCCATTTCTAATTTATTTTTAAGTTCTTGATTTGTTTTGGCCGAATAAAATATAACTGTATCGTCTGCAAAAGATGTAATCTTTCCCTGTAAGTCACCATCCGTCAAATCGTTGATAAAGACCAGGAATAAAGTACTTGATAACACTGATCCTGGGGAATACCTATGGTAATGTCCCCGGGTTCACTCAACGTATCGTTAATTCTGACCCTTTGACTCCTATTAGATAGGTAGCATCATAACCAATCATTAGCAATTCCTCTTACTCCTGATAAATCAAGTTTTTTTAGAAGCATGTTTTTATCAATAGCATCATATGCTTTAGATATATCAAGAAACAGAGCTGCACACTTATTATTAACACTAAAACTGTCATTTATTTTTGAAATGAGATTTTTAATTGCCGCTTCTGTACTTCTTCCTTCACGGAAACCATATTGGTTATCACTAAAATAGTTATTATTTTTATAAAAGTTTTCAAGTCTAATCTTGAATATTTTTTCTAAAATCTTGGAAAAAACCGGTAAAAGTGAAATTGGGCGGAACTGATCTATGTTTTTACAATTTGGCTTTTTAGGAATAGGTATAACTACGCTGTGCTTGAACATGCTTGGGAATTTTCCTTTGGCAATACTCAGGTTAATTAGATCGGTTAATTTGTTCAAATAATTCATGTAAGTTTTTTTAATCATGCTTGTGCTTATTCCATCTACACCTGGCGAAGATTTATTTTTCAATTTTCTTATTATACTTGCTACTTCCTCCGGATTTGTAGGGTGGAGAAAAATTGAATTAGTTGGAGATTTGTATGGAAACCTTATTTTTGATATCCTAGCAGACTCTTCCCTGGTTTGCAACGTGGTTTGTTCTAATTCATCATTCATTTTATTCACAACATTTAGAAAATAAGAATTAAACGAATTAGAAATTTTATTACTATCATGTGTGCTATTTCCCTGCTCATCAACAATCAGTTTTAGTGGTTCTTTATTTTTTTCAATCCTATTAACGCGTCAATTGTTTTCCACGTCTTTCTAATGTTTCCCTGGCTTTCTCTAAACAGTTTTGAATAATAATATTGTTTTCTTTCTCTCAGTTCATTACGTAAGTTATTTTTGAATGTATTGTATATTTGTTTTAAGTCGTCATTATTAGGTTGTTTGATTACATTCTTGTATAACTCATTTCTTAAGTTTATTTGCTTGATCAGATAACTATTTATCCATGGCGACCTATATTTCTGTGTCAAGTTATTTTTTAAAAGAAGATTTTCTTGTGAATCTTTGATAGCGCTTTTAAAAGTGTCAATGAAATTTTCCCATCCCTCATCAACCGATACTGCTGGTATTTCTCTATCCCAATCAATCGATGATAAAATATTATTCAACTTCCGGTAATTGATTGGGCATATTTTTTTATAATTTGTATCTGCTTCTTCGTTGGATCTCTTCAATCCTTCAACTTTAAGTATGATTGTACTGTGATCAGTTATATCTAAATGTAGTATTTCTGGAATTAGATTAATTTTATTCAGTTTTGTTCTATTTTTGCCGGATTTTAAGTAAAGATGATCTATTAAAGAGTTGGAAAATCGGGACCTATGAGTGTAATCAGTATTGAGTGATTCAAATCCAAAACTATTCATTAGATATTTGTAATCGTCAATAATTCTGGTGTTCTGAAAAAGATCTATATTTATATCTCCCGTGAAAAAGAAAGGGACCTCATTGTTTTCGTTAATATTAAATATTTCTTCTAAGTACAAGGTTAATTCGTTAAGAAATATTTTGGGTGATTTTGATTGCAACCTGTAAGCAGCCAACAACTGAAATTCAAAATTATTATATGAACAAGATATATGTACACAGTCCGCTGAAATAAGAACTATTGTCTTTATTTTTAACGTTATCTCACTGCTTATATAAACCAAAGTTCCTCCTGCTCTGTAGTTATGATTAAAATTACCATGTACGGAATAGCCCTCTATATGATATAAGTCTATTTCATTCTCTAGTATCCATATTTCTGTCAAGACTATTATTAGCGGGTTGTTTTCTAATTTCCTCATTTGCACTAAGAATAAATCGAAATTACTTCGCAGACTGCGTATATTTTGATAATTAGTGTTTCTCTGTTACTTATCTCTGATGACATTTTTATTTACGGTACTGACACTGTTATTTTCTTGGTTACCTGGCTGCTTTGATGCACTTATCACGCTCAACTTTTTCACTTGTTCACTGTTCTTGAGTTCAATAACTGGTGTTCCGTCTTCTTTCCTAGCTAGAATCTTCCCTTCCTTGATCCATAGGTATTTGATGTCGCCTCTTTTGAAGATCTCTCTCGCCATGGTGAAAATCCTTCTTCGCGTAGGTGCTAGACTTTCATTCACATAGACTGGATGGTCCGTTGTTTCTCCCATCTGCTTTGTAGAAAACTGCCTCGTAACTTTCCTTTTATTCAATATTACTTGTTTGTCTGTTCTACGAACGAACTTGACAACGATTGGTGGAGGTAGGTTTTCATTTCGTTGTTTAAGTCTGTGACAAATGTCGATTGCATCTGCTTTTATTTTGTGTCCTAATGCTTCGCTCATTCTACAAATGATTTCTGTTACATCTTCATCCTGTTTTTGGGTATACCATTTATTTCCAGCATGTTCGATCTTGAGTATTGTTCCATATCCTCGACGCGTTCCTTCAGTTCTGCATTTTCTTTCCTGAGGCTAGCTACTTCTGTTGAAAGCTTATCGATGTTGATGAGGCATGTGCTAATTTGCTTGTTTTGTTCATCAAACTTCTTATTTATGTCGTTAATCGCCTGATGACATGATTCAATTGATTTCCCGAGCTCCAACTCCATTTTCTTAATATTCTCCTTCATCGACGTCTGATTTCCTACAATTACCTCAAGAACTCCTGCGAGTTCTTGGAGAGTCACGTCCTTCTTTCCTGTTGTCGATTCACTCACCATACTTTTGCGACGTGTAGAGGAACAGCTGCCACATCTCCAAATTTGTTTGTTTCTCTTTATGTAGTCCGCATCGTCCTTGGTCATTTTCACACATCCTATATGAAAATTCGCTTCACAGTCGACACATGAAATCAGCTCACCTGAATTCCAAACGAATTTAGAGCAAATAAAACAAGACATCTTTAAATCTTCAAATAAAATATTCACTACAGCACGGTTCACTAGCACGAAATATTTTGTTACGGAACGTTTAAACTTTGCACAGCTGACTCAGCAACCACTCCGATACGACCGCTCTCGTCGAGCTCTCAAACATTACTGTTTGTTCACCTTAGTTCACATCGAACTATCTTGAACAGTTCACTCTCTGGAGCAAATGTGTTTCGAGATAAACATAAATACTTGACAGGAATGAGAAAAATTATTTATTTATTCTCCATTGATTGATACAACGAAAACATCATCAAAATGATAGGGAGAGAAAGAATAAGATAACCTTGTGCTCTCCCAAATTTAGTTTAACTCTATTTAATTTTCATTTATTATATGTACTAATACATTTATTTTGGTTTGCAATAGTAGGAAATATCGTGAAGATTCTTCACAAATTAGAAAATACAATGTTTCTTGAAACCCAGAAAAAGTAAATCAGTGAAAGAAATGAATCGCTATGATCCGATGTACTTTATAACATTTAGAATAGTTATATGTGAATCTTGGGACAAAATTGCAACTTTCCTCATGGAGGGGAATGTTTGTCGCCCGATGGCATATCTGAGAGCTTTTCTTCATCTCCATCCATATTAAAAGAGATAGATTTTCAACTTGTTTTCTAATTTCCTCATTTGCACTAAGAATAAATCGAAATTACTTCGCAGACTGCGTATATTTTGATAATTAGTGTTTCTCTGTTACTTATCTCTGATGACATTTTTATTTACGGTACTGACACTGTTATTTTCTTGGTTACCTGGCTGCTTTGATGCACTTATCACGCTCAACTTTTTCACTTGTTCACTGTTCTTGAGTTCAATAACTGGTGTTCCGTCTTCTTTCCTAGCTAGAATCTTCCCTTCCTTGATCCATAGGTATTTGATGTCGCCTCTTTTGAAGATCTCTCTCGCCATGGTGAAAATCCTTCTTCGCGTAGGTGCTAGACTTTCATTCACATAGACTGGATGGTCCGTTGTTTCTCCCATCTGCTTTGTAGAAAACTGCCTCGTAACTTTCCTTTTATTCAATATTACTTGTTTGTCTGTTCTACGAACGAACTTGACAACGATTGGTGGAGGTAGGTTTTCATTTCGTTGTTTAAGTCTGTGACAAATGTCGATTGCATCTGCTTTTATTTTGTGTCCTAATGCTTCGCTCATTCTACAAATGATTTCTGTTACATCTTCATCCTGTTTTTTGGGTATACCATTTATTTCCAGCATGTTCGATCTTGAGTATTGTTCCATATCCTCGACGCGTTCCTTCAGTTCTGCATTTTCTTTCCTGAGGCTAGCTACTTCTGTTGAAAGCTTATCGATGTTGATGAGGCATGTGCTAATTTGCTTGTTTTGTTCATCAAACTTCTTATTTATGTCGTTAATCGCCTGATGACATGATTCAATTGATTTCCCGAGCTCCAACTCCATTTTCTTAATATTCTCCTTCATCGACGTCTGATTTCCTGCAATTACCTCAAGAACTCCTGCGAGTTCTTGGAGAGTCACGTCCTTCTTTCCTGTTGTCGATTCACTCACCATACTTTTGCGACGTGTAGAGGAACAGCTGCCACATCTCCAAATTTGTTTGTTTCTCTTTATGTAGTCCGCATCGTCCTTGGTCATTTTCACACATCCTATATGAAAATTCGCTTCACAGTCGACACATGAAATCAGCTCTCCTGAATTCCAAACGAATTTAGAGCAAATAAAACAAGACATCTTTAAATCTTCAAATAAAATATTCACTACAGCACGGTTCACTAGCACGAAATATTTTGTTACGGAACGTTTAAACTTTGCACAGCTGACTCAGCAACCACTCCGATACGACCGCTCTCGTCGAGCTCTCAAACATTACTGTTTGTTCACCTTAGTTCACATCGAACTATCTTGGAACAGTTCACTCTCTGGAGCAAATGTGTTTCGAGATAAACATAAATACTTGACAGGAATGAGAAAAATTATTTATTTATTCTCCATTGATTGATACAACAAGTACATTATCAAAATGATAGGGAGAGAAAGAATAAGATAACCTTGTGCTCTCCCAAATTTAGTTTAACTCTATTTAATTTTCATTTATTATATGTACTAATACATTTATTTTGGTTTGCAATAGTAGGAAATATCGTGAAGATTCTTCACAAATTAGAAAATACAATGTTTCTTGAAACCCAGAAAAAGTAAATCAGTGGAAGAAATGAATCTCTATGATCCGATGTACTTTATAACATTTAGAATAGTTATATGTGAATCTTGGGACAAAATTGCAACTTTCCTCATGGAGGGGAATGTTTGTCGCCCGATGGCATATCTGAGAGCTTTTCTTCATCTCCATCCATATTAAAAGAGATAGATTTTCAACTTCTCTTCTATTCATCCAGATCCTCCATTTCAGACCGTTTATTTTTAACATACGACAATCAAGATTTATAAGAGAATAATCTATATTATTGTTGAAAAACTCTAGATTTTCCTCCAACTACTATCCAAAGTAGCATTTTTTTCCCACTGAAACATAACACGAACGTAGGTATATTCTTTCAAGACAGTAGAGTGACTTCTATACTCAGAGTGTAAAGAATGTATTAACATTCTATACTCTCCGACTATATACCTCTTGGGCATTAAAAATAGTGTCATATCAAATATATGAGCGCTTGCATACAATCTTATGCAATTCGAGATGCAAATTTAATATTTTAATTTTGTGAATTACCCAGATCTTCCATCGATCGATGATGGTTCTGAACCGGGTCTTCCTGATCCTGGACCTGTCCTTGGTTTGTTTTTGCTTCCAAAGCAATTCCAGCTTGGCTCGGTGCCAGAACTGGAACAAATAGATTTTTTTGCTCACAATAATAGACAGATATTGAAAAGTTCTCCACTAATAATAAAAAACAAACTTTCACAGTACGTTTTGGAAAAGTGATATTGTTTAAGAATTTTGTTTTGGAATGAGTATGTAACAGTCATTACAAATCTTCCATACTTAATTGCTCAATCCTGTACGGTGAATGAACAATCATGCGAATGTTCTCTATATTTTACAAGAATGGAGAATCGACATACCTTTCGTCCTTAGGTTTTCCATCCCTAGAAGCTTCTTGGCCTCCATATCTGTGAATAAAATAATATGGAATTGAGATAGAGTTTCCTGCAAAATAGATTCTATGTCAACCTAAACATTTTCTAGACTATTTTATGAAATGAATGAGAAATATATTTCTCAGTCCGCCTGAACAGCAATTGAAGAGCCCTATGTTTCGTCTGCAATAATAGAAACATATTTCAAGCTACTTCACAAATTGGAAAGCTTGAATGCACTTTTTTCCAATTTTATACGAAAAAGTAATGGTATACATACCTGCCATCGCCAGGTCTCCCATCCATATAGGGGTCACGGCCACTATACCTGTGGAAAAGCAAAACTATTTTGTGACTTATCAATTCCTATATGATTCCAAAAGTATTTTAGACAAATTTATTTTCCTCTCTAAAACAAATAAACATTATTTCTACTCAATCCAAAAGTATTTTGAGCACATTTATTTCTCTCTCTGAAACGAATAATAGTAATTTGGGCATCTAGGGACTAAAGTTTAACACGAACGATTTTTCCTGAGGGAGAAAAACTACTTTAGTCCAGTGACGCACACAACATTTTTCCTACACCTACATTACAAAACTTACTACAAAAATACCTTTTATGACCCTTTTCTTCAACAGATTTCACTCCCTAGTGAGTTTTTCTGTTTTTTAGTCCCGAGAGCGAGAAAAGTGACACTTTAGTACTTTGTTCCAGGGAGTAAAGTAAGTACTTCAGACAGTAGGTGGAGGAGAACATTATTTCCATGCAAGTCTTATTGGAGAGAAATACGAAAAATATATCATGTCTCCAAAAATAAATAAACATTTTGTAACTTCGACTGATAAAAAATGTTCAGTTGGAGAGAGATCCTATTGAAGAGTGGAATAATCACTGCTATAATAATAGACTACTGTTACGGGTTTCTACACTAATAAAACACTTGAGGCGATTTATACTTATTGGATTTATTATTTATAACACTTTAACATACAGGAGGTATGTTATAGTCCAAAATCTCAAGTTTTCCTTCAAATTCCTCTTCCAGAATTTTATTGTTCTCTTGTAATTTTCAATCAAATTTCCAATCAAAATCTATTTTTTTCTAATTTACTCTAGAATTTACTTTTCAATGATGTTTTTCTTCTTCTAATTCACTCTCCAATTTACTTTCCAATTATGATCCATTTTCTTCCAATTTACTCTCCTATGATTCAAATTTACTCGCCATCAGGGCTCCAGTTTCTATTTCGAATGAGAAGAGTTCTGAATCCACACCCTGAGTCAGTAATGCTTCACAAAGACGATGTTGTAGGATAAATTTTGAGCCATTTGTATACGAATCATGCTCTCTGAGTTTGGCTTTCAATTGTCTCACTTTCAGACTTGTAAATGTCACACCTTTCCCAACCATTTTAGAATAAGTTCCTAAAAAATATTGCAAAGCTCACAGATATCCACAGGAGAATGGCATTTTCAACTCAAAGATAAAAGTTCACCCACTCAAAGTTCACACTTAATATAAATGTTCAATTGATCGAAGATAAAAGTTCACATACGAAGATAACAGTTTATGAGATTGCCTCAAACAATAATTATCCCACTTCTGTCACCAATTGTTATTGTTACAGGTTTCTACACTAATAGAACACTCGAGGCGGCTTATACTGATTAGATTAAGTATTTATAACACAATAACACACTGGAAAAAACTGGACACATCTATATACAACTTAATAAATTATACAGAAATATTACAAGCGATCGTTGAGTCACTAGTTGAGAATAATGTGAGTATCTTTATCACTGTATAAAGAACTACAAAAGTCTATATCACAATTGTCACTTTATCTCCTCTCTGTAATGGTATGAGTAAGCATCCGATTCGACTCGGTCTCCCAGCAGAATTTTTCTAGAATGATCTGGAGGTGGCAAATGCGTCTGGACAATCACAGCGCGTGTAGGTGATGGTAAAAATCCTAAATCATGACGATTTTCCAGAGCTTTTGTTTGCATTTGCGAAATTTTCGACCTCATGCAAAATTCTTTCAATTTGCAAAGGTCAACCTAAGTCACTTTTGTTCAGAATTTTGCAAACCTAAGTCACTTTTGTTCAGAATTTTGCAAACCTAAGTCACTTTTGTTCAGAATTTTGCAAATGATACTAAACTACAACTAAATTTATTGATAACTAACATGATAACATACCGTCTGTCAGCAGGTCTTCCATCCTTGGAGGGTCCATATCTGTGGATAGAAAAAGTGAAATAGAAAAGTTATAAATAAATAGAAAAATAATTATTTCAGAGAATTTTGAAGCTAAAAATACACACAACTTCTCCAATATGACATTTGATATGTTTACCCCCTTACTATCCTTAAAAGAGCTGCGGGGTCAAAAATTGTGTTCCAAACTCTTCCCTCTATACCTTTTTATGAGTATTCGTTGCCTGGACTAAAATTTTTCAATCTTCTAAATTTAGAGGAAAATATTTCTCATCATTATCCATTGATCAAACACCTTATTCGTGTTCTAGGACAACCACGGATTGTGAATATAGTGATTCAAAAAGGACTTTACAACTTTGAAAATTCATATATAAATCTTATTAAACAAGATACAGAGCTGGTTTTGGTGTTGTTTTGAAGGAAACACTTTCAAGTTTTTTACTTTAAACTAAAGATTTCCTATGTGACTTCCGTTGGTTATCCTGCAGACATTCCATCGATAAGTCGATTTCTTCACAGACTCGCACTAGCATTTCAGGTGTAAATTGCTCAACAGCAGCGCAAATCCTTGCTCTAAGTTCAGGTAGGTACAAAGGAGGTACATACACCATATCTTTTATGAAACCCCACAAGAAAACATCCAGTAGTGTTAGTCTGGGGAACGAGAGGCCATGCAATTGGCGCATTATGGCCAATCCACTGATTTGGAAAGCGGTCATTGATAAAATCCCGGATGTCAGTCAGATAGTGTGGTGGTGCGCCATCTTGCATAAAGAAAACATTTTGTTTTCGGTCATCCTCATCAATATCAAGTGATGCCTCTGTGGTATCAAACATTTTTACAACATATCAAGGTACACTATGCCGTTTTTCAAACCAAAACACACAGCTGGCATGCTCGAGTTCAGTGAAGGCAGCCATCTTTGACGTAACTGCCGCTAGCGCTTGTGCGGCGCGACCAGGCACTAGTGGACTACGCGAGTCAAAAATTGGAGTGTTTTCCTTTAAAACAACACCAAAACCAGCTATGTACCTTGTTTAAAATCCCACAGTGCATGAATTTTCATATATTTTTGAAACAATTAATATAAGTTCATCATAGGCCCACAAAAAATGGAAAAATATTTAAAAAAATATATCTCCTGTTTTTCCAATGGAAAAGCTGGAAAATCAAGTTGTAGCCATTCGGCTACAGCATGCATTGAGTACTATCTGGATCAATCCATTTGACTCACCCATTATTGTTGTAGTTCTCTAGTTATTTTTGTGGATTGGAGAGGTGAATAGTCCTGATTTATCACTGAGGGAGTCTTTTATAAGTCTAGTTGTTAGTTTTTCTTAAAACTAATAATGAATCACATTGAAAAAAGTCAAATTGATTACTTTCACACTACTATTTACACTATTCTTTACTGTATGTTGATGAAGTCAAGAAAAAATCACATAAAGACTCACACACTAATTGCTTCTATGTATACTATTATTTGGAGAATGCTTCCTCTACTATTCATTAAAGAATTTATGAAAACAGTTGTTACTCTTGTTGAGGCAGAGAGCAATTTTGCATTATTCATACATTCAAAGCTAGAGAAGCCTGTACATTTGGGCATTTTGCATCTCAGTAGAATTCCTATATATCGATGCAAGTCTGTCTTTGTCATCTGAAAAGGCTTGTTTGGATCAATGCTAACACTATATTTGAGGGTCTCTGTGATTATCAAATCAATCAAGTTTTTAGGAAAAAAATATGAAAAAAATTGGAATCCAAATCCAAAATAGCAGGAGGAAGATTGGAGTCTCCAGTGAACATGGTTTCTTCAGCAGATAAATTCAATATCTGTTGTTTCCATATCATATTTCTGTAGAGCTGAGCTTGTGTCTGTCGTCTTTGGTCCTTGAGTAACAACATCATTAATACTTGGGCTTATCGCTGGAGGATCGGATGTATCTTCACATTCTGGTGTTGGTATAGGCCTAATGGGATCTTCAGCAGAGTTTAAAATTCTGTCAAACACTTTATCAAAATTATTTCTTGATTCAGGAAGAACATTTGCTTGTAATTCCGAGTCACTGTCATCACTTTCAAGTTCGTCTTCACTAACTTCAATGTTCAATATCAGATCTTCAGTCAATTGACTAAATTGTTTTCCAGATGAATCGGAAAAAATTACATTTGAGCACTCACCCTTATCTATGATGACACTTCAATAATAATAACAACTAATAATAAAACATTAATTAAGCTGAAAAAGAACTTATTATCACTAAACACGTAAACAAACACTTAGTTCCAAAACAATCGCATAACGCGTAATGGGATTTTAGGTTATGTTCCCCAGAACTAGTAAGCATGACTCAATGCATGATGTAGCTGTTTGGCTACAAGTAAAAAATCGGTTGAAATGAAATAAATATCAACTAAATATTTATGAATTCCATCATTCAGGGTTTTTTAGATCATTATCATATCACATATATTTTTAAGAAGCTCAAAAGTCACTAAAAATAGGAAATAAATACTGAGAAAAAGTTCACTTTACAAGTTCAGCTGTGGGATATGCATCGATGAAATACATTATGGCATTAGAATTGGTTGACAGTGTTACCACAGAATAGATACAGAATGGAAACTTGTAATCAACGCCTATCTAACCAAAGAATGCTATTTACATGACCCCAATACTAAACACGTCACGTGACCTTGGGAAGTTCCAATCCTGGTCTTCTGATTGGCTCGTGGCAGTGAACGAGATCAATTGATCCGGATCATTGAAGTGATCCGAACCTACCATCAATACTATTACAATGCGGCGCTTCCTAACAAGATGGCGGATTTTGGCGTCAGGGTATAGCCAAGTTTCCGTACTGTATGTATACTGTGGTGTTACCAGGCAATAGGAAAGGGAATTTTCCTTTGGGAATATTTCTAGAGCTGATCTGAATGAATGTTGTAGGCAAAATCCCCGTAGATTGCTACTGTTCAACCTGAAACTCATGTAGATGTTCGGCTACACCATGCACTGTAGGGTAATAAGATTTATATGAATTTTCAAAGTTGAAAAGTTCTTTTTGAATAATCTATTGTTTTTGAAGTACTCTAGTTTTCATATAGTTCTAGCCTCTTCCAGAGAGAGAGAAGGAAATTCAAATCTCGTCTATTTATTGAGGCAGAACTACAGACATCATTGAATCATCACCTCTTCTCGTTTTTTATCACCTCTTCTTTTATCATCGTATTTGCATACCCCCAATGTCTACAGAAAACTACAACAAAGAACTTGGAACCATCTTAGAAATTGCAAACAACAACGGCTACAAATCAGAAGATATTTGGAACATTCTCAACAGGATAAAACAGAAGGAAGCCACCAGATTAGTTCATTTTCAAGAGGACAGGAATCAGACAGGCAGCTGTATCACCCTACCAGAGCAGCTGGATTCCCTTATTGGGAAGAATTTCCCAGCAAGTGGGGAATACAATCAAGAGAGAACGACTGCAAGTTGCCTTCAAGTCAGCTCCAATTCTTAATCAATTTATGAACTCCTCCAAGGACCCCATAGCAGATCGGGAAAAAAGTGGAGTATATAAACTGAACTGTGCTGACTGTAATGCCTGTTACGTGGGCCAGACTAGTAGATCCTTCAACACAAGAATAATTCTTGTGGGGTCTGCAATTATTGCAGAGCATACCACAACCTGGAAAACAGGTAGTATTAATTCAAATTTTGCAGACCATCTATTAGAGAATGGACACAGTTTTGACCCAAAAAACAATACCGACATACTGCACTTTTGTCATAAAAGCAGGCTATTGAATATTTTAGAAACAGTAGAAATTCAAAAAATAGAAAAATAGACAGTTCAATAACAAGCCATAATGATCATATTAACATATTTCCCTGTAATATAAGTAGGTTAGTTCAAGACCATCTAGAATAAACCAAACCAAATCTAGACATGTTGGAAAAAATTAGTTTATTGAACATTTAAGAGAAAATTTAGACGGAGTTGTTAACCCAATTTCAGTAGTTTTCTAGGATTCTTGATAAGTATTTCCAACAGTGATGATGATATTTCACAATTTCTTCATTTATTACAAATTTTCCCTCTGAAATCTTTTCAAATTAGATTACCTATTTTACTGCCTCACACCTATTTATTTTTTTCATAATTATGAAATATTCATGTAATTTCGAATAATTTGTTGAAATTGAGAAAATTGGAATTGATAATTAATTACAATGATCAAGTGGCTCTTTTGCTTTCCTTTTTGTTAGTTTTAGGTATTTTTCATAAAAAGTAGGCCGAATTCATATAATTTCTAATGATTTTGTTAGAATAAAGAATATATAAATTACCTAGAATTAGAATTAAAATCATAAATTAAAAATAGAAATGATAATTACTCAGAATAATCAAGTAGCTCTTGCTTTTGTTTTTTCAAGTTGGAATCTTTCTACTTCCAAACTTAGCCCAGTCAATGAAGGTCCAAGAAAGCAGTTTCGATCCGAAAATTAAATAGAAGCTGAATTTCCCACCATCGATAGAACCCTTCCAGAGGATCATTCTCCCAAAAGTCCCAAGAAATCTTCTTGGAGCTTTCCGCCCCAGCCCCCAAAACATGAAAAATTCAGGTAAACACGGGAAATCAATTATCTCTGTACTCATTGATCGGAAACAGTTCTATTATATGCCATTCGATTTGTTACAATATTAGTTATATTCATTTTTTCAATAAAATTAACTGTTTTCTTGATAAAATAATATATATGTAAAAATTTAGGGGGTTTGTGATTTGATTTTTTTGTTTTCTTCGATTAACTTCGAAACAAGTAGTTTTAAAGGAAAATGAGCCAAATAATTAATGTAGCCACTGTCATTGCAAATCCATTTATGTTTATTGTTATGTATTTGCGACCAACATAAATAGCCCAGTCAATGAAGGTCCAAAAAAGCAGTTTCAATCCGAAAATTGAATAAAAGCTGAATTTCCCACCATCGATAGAACCCTTCCAGAGGGTTATTCTCCCAAAAGTCCCAAGAAATCCCCTTGGAGCTTTCCGCCCCAGCCCCCTAAAACATGAAAAATGCAGATAAACACGGGCAATCAATTAACTCTGTAACCATTGATCGGAAACAGTTCTTTTATATGCCATTCGATTCGTTACATTATGGACTACAATATTAGTTATATTCATTTTTCCAATAAAATTAACAGTTTTCTTGATAAAATAATATATATGTAAAAATTTAGGGGGTTCTCGATTTGATTTTTGTTTTCTCCGATTAACTTCGAAGCAAATAATCTAAAGAAAATTAGACAAATAATCAATGTAGCCACATTCATTGCGAATCCATTGATGTATTTTGTTATTTATTTGCGATTCGATTTGACACTGTGGAAGGGGAAACAGTCGACGCGGTACGGCGTGGCTGACTCTCTTCACCATAGTGAACAGTAAAATACAGTAGTAGGCCTACTGCTTTCTAAGTTGCATCTTATTCACACTATGGCGCTCGAAACAATCAATTTTGTCTATTGTTTTGACATGCGATGAAACTAATTTTTCACATTTTAATTCTCAAAATTCTCTAAATTCATTTTGTTTTTATATATGTGCTAAATCATGCATTCTATAACAAATATATTGTTTGCAACCGATAAAATATTAATACTATTACATAATATAATACATATTTAAAATATGTGTGTATGATTATAATTCTATGCTTAAATTTATCATAAGTTAAAAATGTCAAAAACTGAGATAAATCGTAGATTACAATAGTGTTTACAGTGGCAATTTCCTGAAAAATCATAGCGTGCAGTGTTTGCTGTTTTCTACAGTTAATATTCTCCAAGCCAGGTTGATAATAAACCTTCAGTTGAGCCAAATATATATGACGGCTGAGGAATAAAAAAATTTATACATTGGGCTTGTTGAGTTGAAACTTTCTATGATTCTCTCTGTAAAGTAGCTTATCTTCCGTTCTTACTATTTGAACCTACATTATTTAGACAGTCCAATATGAAAATTCAGTAGATTCTAAAGATGAAAGCCATACAAACATACAAATTAAGGAAGAGTAAGCATGCATAAAAGGTAGGAAAATCATGAAAGTGTTTCACATTTAACCACAAAGTACCCTACCGTATAAGATTAATTGAAAGATGATTCATCATCTTCTATTTTTTTTTGTTAACATATCGATTTTTCACCTCCACTCGCATCTTGTCATTCATTACACAAAGTTGGCAGAAGCTTTTCTTTATGTCGATTAATGTTGATTGAAATTGATTTCGATTAGGGCACCAAAAGAATAGATCATTTTCTATTTGAAGCATTCAAATTGAATCTATTGAACATGATTTCTTATGACTTAGCATTCACAGATTTAGTTGGGTGAAGCTATTTGAAAAATGTACCTGATTATCAATTTCATGGTTTTTTATACCATTCTAGTTCATTGTGATCATTGAAGGGTTGAAGTGATGAGTTAGTTCAAGTGAATTCTAGTACACAAGTATATTGTGCTTATAATGGGCTCTTCTTTATTTTCTATAGATGTTTTGCTCCAGTAGAGAAAATTTAAAATGTTGGTGAAGATTGATTCATCATCTTCAAAAATAATAGTAGATGATGAATCAATCTTCACCAACATTTTATAAGCTTTATAAATAATATGAATTAACGGTAATATAAATTTGATAAGTCCAGTATTAAATTAATCGATGTTGATTTTCATTGTATCGCTTTGTATCAATGTTACTTGCACTGTTTGCAATTCATCACTATTCTCTCAAGAATTTAGTTATGGGGGATACACCGACTTGAACATGACAAATCGAAACTTTGACTACTTTCAACTGACTACATTTTTCCAATGCCTAAACATGACTCTCGATCCAACTTATCATACTAATGAATCAGACACACTCATTGACCTTCTCATTGTCAATGATCCCAACAAGGCTGTTCAAACAGGTCAAATCCCAGTCCCAGCTGTTTCTGGACATGATTTGATCTACTGTGTACTTTCCATAAGATACCTAAGCCAGAACAGAAAGTTATCACATATAGAGACTTCAAAAACTTCGATGAAGCCGCCTTTCTAACTGATGTGGCTCAGACTCCATGGCATCAAATTGAAGCGTTACCCTCAGTTGATGACATGGTCAAGACTTTCGAGAATTGGACTTTGACTTTCTATTAGAAACATACACCTTATGTGACAAGGAGGATTAATAGAAAACGACGAGTACCATGGATGACTGAAGACATACTTAAGATGATGGGACGTAGAGGCAAAGCACATAGAACATTTAAAAAGACATTCAACTTGGACAGTTTGATAGAGTATAGGAGCCTTAGAAAAAGAGTCAAACAGGAATTACGGAACTCGAAGATTAGGTACTTCAATTCGTTCATGACAAACAATAGACAATCACTTTGTCAGGGAATAAAAGAATTCGGGCTTGGCAAACAGAAATCGAATCCCCAAATTGACTTACCATTGGACAATAAAAATGACAATTTCGTTTCACATTCCAACCAACGCGACGAAGTTGTCATTGGTTATCATATCAATGATCTTGAAGAGCAGGTTACAAACTTAGAGATACCACTTATTGATAAATTTCATTTCCACCCAATCTCAGAAGAAGACACTTTCAAAGCAATTCAACGTATTCATGGTAATGTAGACAAAATTCCTATTGAATTTATCAAGAAGATGTTATTTGCTGTTTTACCAATCATTACATGGAAATCATATGAAAACTGGAAATTTGCTCTGGTTCGCCCTCTGAATAAAGTTGCATCACCCAAAAAAGTTGAGGATTTCAGACCAATCAGTATTCTACCTGCACTGTCCAAAGTGCTAGAAAGACTTATTCATGCTCAAGTTGTAAAATTTCTAGACAACAATAGAAAGCTTCATAACTTTCAATCGGGCTTTAGGAAATTCCATTCAACTGAGACAGCTCTCCTTCGTGTCACTGATGATATAAGGTCAGCTATGGACCAAAGAAAATGCACCATCTTCACCCTATTTGATTTTTCTAAAGCATTTTATACTGTTGATCATTAAGTTCTTTCAAATAAGTTAGCTATTCTTGGTTTTAGTCACAACTCCCTAGTTTGGCTCAAATCCTATTTCTTAGGTAGGAAACAATGTGTTTTTGTTGGTGACAAAAAGTCAAATTGGAAAAATGTTATGCATGGAGTACCACAAGGTTCAATTTTAGGCCCTCTCCTATTCACTTTGTATGCTAATGACCTTTCTTCCATTATCAAGTTCTCCAGCTTCCATACTTATGCAGATGACCTCCAAATTTATTTAAGCTGTCCCATAACAAAAATAGACGAAACAGTTGGGATTATGAATCAAGATATCAATTCGATAGTGAAATGGACAAAGAAAAATGGCCTTAAGCTTAATCTCATCTAAACACAACCCATTATAATTGGACATTCTCGTCTTATGAACAATATTGACCTGGAATCGATCCACAAAATTAGTGTAGATGGTAATGACATTCCTTACTATAGCTCAGTGGAAAATTTAAGAATTATTATGAATAATACTCTTAACTGGTCAGAACATGTGAACAAAACATGTAAAAAGTTATTTTCAGCAATGCATTCATTGAAGAAAATGCACGACATCCTCCCTAGAAACATTAAATTGTTATTGGTTCAATCTCTTATTTTCCCACATTTAAAGTATTGTAATTCTTTTTTCACCGATATGCAAGTCACTCTGAATGATAAACTACAGCGTTGCCAAAATTATTGTCTACATTTCGTCCACTCTCTTCAACGTCATGAACATATCACCTCTGCCCACATTGCCAGTTCAACATTGAAGCTTCTTGATCAAAGACGTTTTCGAATAGTCAAGCTTGTTAGAGATATCTTGAAATACAGAAATCCGAACTATTTCAAAGATGATTTAAAATTTGTTTCTGAAGGTAGGAGGATAGATGCTCCACATACTAGAACCGGAGAAAGTACTTTAAGGATACCCAATCATTGAACTACTATTTTCACAAAATCCTTCTTGGTCAGTGACTGTCGTGCATGGAATGCACTTCCTGTTTCTATCAGGTCCATCAAGAGCTGAGCGAGCTTCATCCTGACAAAACATCTTTTGTAACAAATGACTGAAACTGTCCAGCCCTAGAACGATACCATGACAACCATCCCTCATCCATCCCACCAATACAAACCCATAAACCTGTTATAGAATAAATTGTATTTATTGTATATTATATTAACTCATGTTATTTTAATTATTCACTGCATACTGCTGTATATTACTAAAAGTTGACTACCCTGATCTACTTTCAGCCTATTCAATTTTATTAATCAATGATTTCATCTTATCTACCCATATAATTACTACATATAATTCTACTTTATGAATTTTATGTTTTTCTTTCTATTAAATATTCATATTAATTAAAACTTTCACAATATTTTCATTTATAAAT
Organism: Nilaparvata lugens; assembly: GCF_014356525.2. Classification (NCBI taxonomy): domain Eukaryota; kingdom Metazoa; phylum Arthropoda; class Insecta; order Hemiptera; family Delphacidae; genus Nilaparvata; species Nilaparvata lugens. The sequence goes on along the minus strand of NC_052505.1, from coordinate 48,981,266 downwards.
AAATCCTTAGTTAAATTAATGAAATGAACGTTTTGGTAGAGAGTTAGTGGGAAGTATATTTTTAATATTCTTTCCGAAGAATGGACATTGATATGTCCAAAGCTCCTCCAATTTATGTAGATGCATAACCATATAATTACCTATAGTAATTATATTACAAATTGCTTTTTCATATCATATAAGTTACAGTTCAATAATCATTTTCTTATTCTATATTATGTAAATTCATCTATAATTTTGCTGTATTGTAAGCTATTGTATAAAAGTGTATAAGCCAGTATATATTGTAATCTACATAAATAAAGTACTCAATCAATCAATCAATTCATTGTTGAAGCGGTTTTGTTCCAATAGGCTCAAGCATGAAAACAATTATCATATTGCATATCAATTAAATGAATGAATAAATACAACATAATTCATTCATTTTAAAATAATTTATACTTAAGAATTCTATCCATCATCATTCATCATATAGTTTTTTCTGTCATATTCCCTCGCCTCACTTTTTATTTCAAGTAGCAGTTTTTTCTCCGGAACATTTTCTTCAAGTAGGCCTACTATTTCATCTTTTAAAAGAGTAATGTGACACCTTAACGCCCAAGGGACTCAATATAATCTGATTTGGACAACTAGAGTGGTACATTTATGAGCTCTTGCATCCAAGAATAGATCAATGATATAAAAATTCACTCATATTAACTTATACCAAAAATAAAATAACTCAGTACTATGTTTTAACTATCATCTAAGCTTCTGCAATTATTTGAAGTAGGTTGTAGAAAATATGATTGTACCAATCTTACCCTCCTGGCCTGGAACCATCATCACTCTCTGAACCGGGTCTCCCTGACCCTGGACCAGACTTTGCTTTCTTCCTCTTTCCGAAGCATGGTGTGTCAGGACTGGACGCACTGCGTGGCACTTTTCCCGCCCCTCCTCCAACGCCACCACCACCACCACCTCTTCCTCTTCCCCCACCACCAACTCCTCCTCTTCCCCCACCACCATCTCTTGCACTGTTTGCACTATTTGGACGGCAACAGCACTCTGCACACTTGCATTTGCACATCTCATCTTCACTCACTGCAAAACATCTAGTTTTGGTGCACAGTAGTCCTTCACTGAAAGCAAATTGGAGTGAATATTTTACTTATTTATAAATTTATTTTTTTGTTTATTTATTGATTAATTAATTGATTTATTCATGTATTTATTAATCAATGAATTAATTAATTAATTTATTTATCTATCTATCTATTTATTCATTTATTGATTAATTAATTTATCTATTCATTTATTTTTTATCTATTTATTACTTATTCATTTACTTATTTATTTACTCACAAAAAATACATACATACAGGTATGTGAACAACAGGCATTATAGCCCAAAACTCTTTTGGGATATTTAACATCACAAAGTTCTTCATAATTGCCAAGAGAAAAAAGTTAATGAAAAATTGAAAATGATTGGAAATAATAAATAAACCAATAGGAAATATTAAGAATATGAGTGAAAATAAGTACTAATTTGACAAATAAGACAGAATATGATTTATGAATATGAGAGTAAAAAAATGAAACAGAATTTCGTTCCACTGCAAAGAAACACAGTTGAGAGAAGAAGAAAGAGATATCCATCTTTAACTGAATGACCATCATGATTATTGTTGATCGAGCAAAGTGATGTCTAAAATTCAAGTCGACGGTTTGGCATTTCTCTAAATGTTTAAATGTTTGAATGTTTAAATGTTTAAATGTTTAAATGTTTAAATGGTTAAATGTTTAAATGTTAAATGTTTAAATGTTTAAATGTTAAATGTTTAAATGTTTAAATGTTTAAATGTTTAAATGTTTAAATGTTAAATGTTTAAATGTTTAAATGTTAAATGTTTAATGTTTAATGTTTAAATGTTTAAATGTTTAATGTTTAAATGTTTAATGTTAAATGTTTAAATGTTAAATGTTTAAATGTTTAAATGTTTAAATGTTAAATGTTAAATGTTTAAATGTTAAATGTTTAAATGTTTAAATGTTTAAATGTTTAAATGTTTAAATGTTTAAATGTTTAAATGTTTAAATGTTTAAATGTTTAAATGTTTAAATGTTTAAATGTTTAAATGTTTAAATGTTTAAATGTTTAAATGTTTAAATGTTTAAATGTTTAAATGTTTAAATGTTTAAATGTTTAAATGTTAAATGTTTAAATGTTAAATGTTTAAATGTTTAAATGTTTAAATGTTTAAATGTTTAAATGTTTAAATGTTTAAATGTTTAAATGTTTAATGTTTAAATGTTTAAATGTTTAAATGTTTAAATGTTAAATGTTTAATGTTTAAATGTTTAAATGTTTAAATGTTTAAATGTTTAAATGTTTAAATGTTTAAATGTTTAAATGTTTAAATGTTTAAATGTTTAAATGTTTAAATGTTTAAATGTTTAAATGTTTAAATGTTTAAATGTTTAAATGTTTCTCCAAACATCTGTGTAATCCCTTTTCAGCTGATTTATGATGAATAATTCTATAGTCTGATTTCTACTCTAATATTGGCGTATGAAGAAGGCTCCTTTTTTATTATCCTTGAAATGCCAAATATGGTGTGGTGTAATCGCTCAACTTTCCTTGCCTTTTTAAAAATGTCAATCATAATCTAAAATCAATCAGCTGACGAGATCAATAAATTATGCTATTTCTTCCAGTATAATCACATTTTCTCGAATCTCGAGCTTATTTTCAATATTTGGTGAAAATGTTACTAGACATTAGACATTAATAATTGTAGATATTTCCAGGCTCAATCTTTTCCAATTAGAACTTTTCGTTTAAATTGTATCTGAAGCCTGATGATTGGAAATATATAATCAAACTTTGCATACATGGGGTGGAGCTCTTGAATTTTTTTCATATATGGGACTAGTGGCAGTTGATAGAGCTTATCAATGACTATTTTTAGGTATAAATTTGATCAAAATTGTTGGAGCCATTTAAAAAAAATCGCGAAAAAACCCGGTGTTTAGCATCATTTTCACCATTTAGCCGCCATTTTGAATTGAATCTGATCAAAATTGTTCGTGTCGGATCCTTATAGTGTAAGAACCTTAAGTTCCAAATTTCAAGTCATTCCGTTAATTGGGAGATGAGATATCGTGTACACAAACATACATACACTCACACATACATACCAATACCCAAAAACCATTTCTTTGGACTCAGGGTACCTTGAAACGTATAGAAATTTGATCTTAACCTTAATCTTTTTCGGAAAGCAATACTTTCCTTACCTATGGTAAAAGGGCAAGGAAAGTAAAAAATTGTATTAACTGAGTATAGTATAATAAGTTTATTATACTTATACGATATTATACTTATTTTGTTCTCTTTTTTTGTGAAACGATTATAAATCTATGATAAATAACCCATATAGACCTTACCCATATAAATTATGCTGCTCAATAATTTATGATTTATTAAATAATTATTTTTGAGCTCTACTGACTCCTTTCAACTTCTTCTTCCTCTTCATATTTTCTCATACTTTACCTCTTCATTAACTTTCCTGCATCTAACTTCAATATCGTCTCTTCTGATCTTATTAGTTATACTGAATCGTTGTGGATATTTGATGAAATGCGTTATTATAATCACTTTGTTCTCCTTTTCTATTTTACTGTTATGCTATCTCAATTATGTCATTAAGGCTTGTACTTAGATTTGTCTGTGAACCTTTCTTTGTTTGTATCAAAATGAATAATTTAGATATTTAAACCAATTATATTCATTTTCAGACAATTTAGTTATTGCTGATTTCTCTGATCGACTACAATTAATCAATATTTGTATCTACATATTATAACTCTTAATATTATGAAATCGTTAATAAGTTTTTTATCTAATTTTTATTGACTATGATACTTTTAAATTACGAACGGCTTGTTAATGTGGAGTGCTCCACATACGTGAGTATAATCTAGTAGCTTCTAATCACAAAAATCGGACCTCGTAATTTAAGTATTTGAAAGTGATTATTGAATTTGAGTGAATTGCAAGTTACCCGCCAGGCGGTGATTGACTCCTCGACCTGTCTGCTAAACTGGGTCTAGACGAAGAATAGCTGGCAGCTGAAGAACCCCTTCCTCGTTCCATTTTCTCTCGTTTCTTTTCTTCAGCTCGTCTTTTTTTCTCCTCCTTTTTTCTCAGTTTTTCAATTCTCTCCAGTTCCTTTTGTTGCTTTTTCTGTCTTTTTTTCATTTCGTTTCTTCTCCGTTTCTCCTCCTTCTTCCTCTGTTTTTCATAATCTCTCCTTAGAAAATAAAGAGGATTAAATTTAACAGAATGAATACATTACGAAACTCCAATTGAAACAGTTATCCTTGCAATATTGGTAGTTTTTGGGTTGAATCACATATGAATTTCACAATAAGATTATTCTATGCAATCCTAAATTTCGTACAACAATTATTGATTCTCAGTATTTATGCTAAGATATTCAATTGGATTAATTATTTATTCGGTTAAAAATTATGCCTGGATCGAATTTGATTCTCAAAGCTTGATTCTACAGTTGAATCATTATTATATATATCTCATGACTACTTCAATTTAGCGCATAGAACACAAAAAAACATAGGAAGATAAAAGATGAGAAATGAAACTGTTGTTGGGCATTCCTCCTCGATGTGTCCCACATTCTGGACCGACCCACACTTTCAGAAAGGTGAATCAGCCGACCATATTTTGCATAGAATAGATACACCTATCATGCTGCGTCCGTACTCTATTCAGTGCTGACCATCCTTTGCGTGATAGACTGAGCCCATACTCTGTACAGAATTACTTCCGACTTGGGATGGACATGCGCAGCAGAGAAAGCATACAGCGGGAGGGATACAGAGGCGCGATGTTGCCGTTTTAAAGCGGCCAGCGTTCTCCAACTTCTAGTGATTGTTCATGTGCTCATGCTATACATGCGAAGTTTCCTGTCTGAAAGCGGTCAGACGACTGACAAATTGGCAACTGCGCTTCTACCTATTACTCCATTATTCACTGTAATTGGCTGATCTCCCTCCATTTCTCTGCGCTACATATTACTCCAAGTCTGATGTAAATTTGTAGGGACTATAGTAACAGATGGAATACTATTATTCAGCTTTGCTGACCACTCTTGTTGCCAAGCCCTGGTGAAGCTGGAATCTGCTTCTATTGACTTTAGATCTTCGAAAGGCATCTACAAGATATTCAGGATTGGTGAAAGTTATGGAAACAGCTAAATATCTTTTTTCAAGGATAATTAGACAGTTTATATCATTGAGGAGCCTATTCGAATTAAAGAAAATCTATTTTTATGTCGTTTCCAAATCTTGTTCCGCCATCTTGGATCTACTTGAATCCACAATTTTGATTTCAACCTGAAATTATAAAACTATAAAATTAATTTCAAACGTAGTGTATTCCTAATGAGAAATGCAACGATGTAGGCCTTTCTTTGGTTCACCCAAACGTGTTCATCAAATGCTTGTGTTGATGTCTATGTATTTCATACATATCAACTCATTGAGTTGGATAAATCATTGATTCGGATATGCACTTGGATACTATTTGGATGCAAAAGCATTATTTTGTTTCAAATATCCAGTAATTGATTTTAAAAAGATTATAATTTGACATTGAATATGCTTGGTAAATAGACTGACCCACCGGATCCAGTTGGTGTTTGACTTCTAGAGCTGTCTGGAATACTTTCTCGTGATGATGAATAGCTGGATGGTGCAGAATTTTTCCTTTTCATCTTCTCCCTCTTCTTTGCTTCAGATTTTCTTCTTTTTTCATCTTTCTTCCTCAGCTTTTCAATCTTTTTAATTTCTTTCTGCTCTTCACTCTGTCTTCTTTTAATCTCGCTCCTCCTCCTTTTATCTTCTTTCTTTCTCTGTTTCTCTTCCTGTTTCCTTCTTTTCTTCTCTTCTTTCGTCAAATATGCTCCACCCTGACTGAAGCTAGCGTTTGATGGGCGGCTTCCGATTGGCTCAAGAGAACCATCCCGATAAGTATCATGATAATTGTCATCATAACTGTCGCCATAATTGTTACGATACTTTTCACCATAACTGTCGTCATAAGTCCCACGAGAAGTGTCCCGAGAAGTATCTTGTTTTTTGTCTTGTTTTGAAGAGCATATGGAACTGGCTATAGATGTGGAGGAACCAGGCGTGCCCTGCTTTCGCCTGGAAGAAGCCCGACTGCTTCGCGATGCTGCTCTCGAATCACCAGCTCCCAGCGACCCACAAGACAAGCATGAAAGCGTACTTTTCGATTTTTTGCAATCGATCGGCTCGAAAAGATCGTCATAGCCAACTATTTTGCATTGGAAAGGAACCTGCAAATGATAATTGAGGGATACATGATCGAGAAAATGAGAATGGAGATCCGAATGATATTTCATTGTGAGGAAGAAATACTTGGCCGTCATCTTAAATCATAAATAAGTAATAATGTAAAATTAAAATTAATTACATAATAAGATCCAATTATTCAGTACAATGTTGGAATTTTCTCACTGTGGAAAGTCGTGATGTGACTTGAAATATGGTCAAGAGTTGGAATAGCCCTCGTGCGCGAGTGCGCGTGTCTAGTCTCGGCAAATGACACTGCTCAACTTTCATTGGTCAACAGCTAATGGCCAATCGTAGAGCTCTACTTAAACTATATCAAAATCTGCTGCTCAATGTACTATATATTCTGCTCTCAGTTTACTAAAGATTGATAATGTTGTAAAAACCCAAACTGATTACTCAAATAATTGTTCTAATAGATGAGTGGTTTTGACAATAACAAGTCGTTTCAATTTGAATCTACAAGAAAATCACATTCACAAAAACACAGAAAGTTATCAATTACCTTCACAAACTGTTTCTTTCTTGGTTTTGCGCTATTTCTAACCGGCACTAGAACCTCTGCAGTGGGAAGATCCAGCTCTAGAACCTGAAAATTGGCGAAATTTTACAAATTCAGTAAGATATGGACGAGCAACTCGATTAGTTCAGCAATAAAAAAACATAGAACCAAAAATGGGTTATGGAATGGAGACGGGGCCACGCTACCTGTACTGTTCAATGAAGGCTCAAAAAAGTTCATCCTCCAACTCTCAACGGGTAGCCGTCTAGTTGTCACCCCGACTACTTGACACCTGGTCATTTTGGCCATAGGCGACTTCTTGTACCCTCGTAAGAATATACCATTGATGTAGTTGTAACCTCCTTAGACAGAAGACAGGTAGACGGGGATGACTCACGTCTACATGACACCTTGCACGCTGGCGTCAAGGTGTCACCTACAGGGCACCAGTTGGCACAACTTACACCCCCGCGGCGTAGGGAGAAGGGATCAAGCAATTTTTATTACTGGTTATGATTAAATATCCAGTATGATAGAATATTGCTAGAGAGCTCTGAAACACTCTTTATATTATAGCATTATAATTATGATCATAAGTCAAATAATATCATGAATTTGTTGGACTGACTGACCTTTGTAGGTTTTCCATCTCTCATTCGAGTAGAGCTTTTCACTGCCAAAGGCACTTTTTTGGCCTTTACCATTGTTCTAAAGAACGATGTTCTGGCTTATCAAATTGGAAATCTTCGGGATAAATTTCTTCAGCTCACATTATTGTTATCATGGTGATTAGTAATACCTGAAAGGAATCAAATAATGAGTGGGTTTTAGTCCTTTATCTCTTTTTAATCAATTAATGAAATGAAAATCCACCTGTAATGAAAATGTATAGTTGTTTTACAAAGAAGAAATATAATATTTATAACTTTCTTCTTAGTTATTAAAGATTATTAGAGAATATTCTCATAGCACAATGTTACCTTATTTTTCTCTCCCTATATTATTGTATGAATCAATAAAGAATAGAGAATAAAATGTTCACACATTGAAGCTATGAACGCTTTGACACTTTTCACAATAATTGACCTAGCGAAATGAGGCACAAGTTTCAATTCGATAGTTGCATTTCCATTTATGTTTGTATGTGTAATATATGCTCATTAATGTTTATTCCACATTTACGGCGAAACACGGCAATAGATTTCAATAAAATTTGACATGTATGTTACTTTTTGAAATGCGTGTAGACGTATAAACAAGTTTTTTTAAACTTCCAATTCCAAGGATAGTACGAAAGGAAAAGGAATTTCCTCCATAATTCAATATTACTGTAAAAAATAGACTATTCATGATTGTCCAATCTTTACATAATCATTATGAACTGTCGAGTGGATCAAATGCGAGGAATTGCAGGAACGCATACTTCACATGAAAGATCGAATGAGAATAATTTGCTACTGGTTCAACTTGCAGCAGAGCAAAACCTCCCAATAGTTTGTAACAGATTTCCTCACAAAAACATTCATAAGGGGACTTGGAAGGTGCCTGGCTCTGACACTATACCTCTCAAATTGATCATGTTCTGGCATCACAAAGACATGCCACCTGAATAATGAGTCCGCTTGCAGATTTGACATCAAATTATTCTTTGTGATGCCAGAACATGATCAATTTGAGAGGTATAGTGTCAGAGCCAGGCACCTTCCAAGTCCCCTTATGAACATACTTGTGGCAGTTGATAGAGCTTATCGATGACTATTCTAGGTATGGATTTGATCAAAATCGTTGAAGCCGTTTCCGAGAAAATCATGAAAAACCCTGTTTTTGACAACATTTTCGCCATTTTAGCCGCCATTTTGAATTGCATCAGATCGAAATTGTTCCTGTCGGATACTTATATCGTAAGGACTTCAATTTCAAGTTATTCCGTTCATTGGGAGATGAGATATCGTGTACACAGACGCACATACACTCATATACACACACACACACACACACACACACACTCATACATACACATACACACACACACAACACACACACACACAACACACACACACACACACACACCACACACACACACACACCACACACACACACACACACACACAACACACACACACACACACACACACACACACACACACACACACACACACCACACACACACACACATACATACATACATACACAACAATACCCAAAAACCACTTTTTTGGACTCAGGGGACCTTGAAATATAGAAATTTAGAAATTGGGGTACCTTAATTTTTTTTGGAAAGCAATACTTTCCTTACCTATGGTAATAGGGCAAGGAAAGTAAAAATAAAAATACGTTTCGATTTCTTTGTAGGCCTATTCAAAGCAAACCCTTTGAAAGGTGAATGAATAAAATTTTTATTTCACGTTATGCTATTATTGATCATTGATCCTAACTAGTGACTTTGAAATGAAAATTTCATTAGGCTATTGAGTTTGAAAACGTATTTGTTTTGAAAAAAGACTGGAATAATAATTTATTATTGTTATATTATTATTATTATTGATATGTTGAATATGACATCGATTAATAACATTCAGATTGGAATATAAATTCCAAGGCAAACCTTGTATCATTTTTCTTGAACAGTTTTAGGTTATGTCACAGCTGTAAAATAAGGTTAATTTTACGCATTATTCTATTATAATTTTATTCCAAAATGAACTTGCATTTTATAAATTATGAATGAAGATGGACTAATCCAAATAGTTTGGGTATTCCATGACATCTATTTGGCTCTTTATCTACTCCAAAACAGTAACTGAATAATAAATTGTGTTTGCTCAGTTACGTCTAGAACTTGAATTTAAACCCTACCCCAGTCGAGGGTTCAAAATCACGCAGTTTCAAGTCCTGGACTCAACGATAAATCCTTGACTCAGAAAGAGGCGAGAATCCAATTCAAGTCCTGGACTTATAAGCCCTTCACTGAGAAAGCGACATTATGGACTCCAGGGTCTAACATGATCTTTAAACTCTAGAGTCTATTCAAGTCCTCGAATACGTTAACGCTCTGACTCGGAAAGCCAATTTTCTGACTCCAGAGTTTAAAGCCAGTTAAAGTCTAGGACTTAGCTGAATCCCTAGCTCGGAGACCGGCCCTAAACATTCATATCATTTTCAAAGATGCTTTTTTTGTTTGAGTCATCATAATTGTACGATTGTCCTGGCAGGTAATCAACTCGTTACGTTACTGAATAGTTGAAGTTGATGAAATTATTCCTCAGTCAAAGGTGGAACTTATTATTCATTGTGAATATTCGGAGAACTATTCAATTATTACATTACATATAAAAGAACAAACAAATGAATATTCTCAAGATAATTTAATATAGAGGACTATTTCTTTATATTTCTGGTTCAATGAATACAATAGTTCATGTTTGCACAAGTCATGTTATCAAATCGAAAACTTTCATTTTCTGGGGAGATGAACTCTGCACCATTGTATTCCCATCAGATCCATTCAATGTAAGATTTTTACTTGGTCTTCCCTCATTATAATCCTTCCTTTTGCCCTCATCGAATGTAACCGCCGATTCTCTCCGGCTTGGACTATGTTGGCTCATTATTTCCTTGTTGAGAGAAGTTTCATCTTCATCTTCCTTGTCATTGAAGTTTTGACCTGGATCAAAATTCAAACCACATTGGTCGGGACCACATGTGTTTTCTTCTCCATCTTCAATGTACTGGTTAGGGGAGAAAGATCTTGAATTTAAAAGGCTACCTCTTTGCTCATGTGGGTTATCAGAAGTTTCTTTTTCACCTTTATTGTGTCTCTGTTCTGTTTTTGCATTCCAAGAATTATTGTTGAGTTCTGATTGTGGACTCCAAGAATCATTGCCTAGATCATCAGAAGTGTTTACTTCATCTCCATCAAAATGTTTATCTTGTTTTCTTTTTGAATCACTATCACTTGGATTATCCATAATTTCTTCACTATCTTTGGTGTAGGGCTTCGTTTCAGGAGAGATCAATCTTAATTCACTGTTGCTCTCTCTGTCTCCAACAGGGTTTACGAGTAAATTTTCCCCTCTGTCTTTATGTTTATCTAAAATATCGGATTCAGGATCTATTTGCTTTTCTATGCCATCGTGATTCTCTTGAGGTTGTTGATCTGAGACTATTTGGTTCATAACTGATCTAGTATCTTCATCATGTGCATCACCAGAGTATTTTGAAGAAGTGAATGAGCTTGTCTTGTTTACTCCCTTCTCAATAGGATTTAATAATATTCCTTTTCCACTTCCCGAGGGCTTGCGACGTTCATGATGACTATTTGTTAATGTAATACTTTCACTTCCATAGGACTCTTCTTCAAACTGATCATCCAAAGCATTATTTTCATAATCTTTTGGAATTTCTTCACCTGCTCTCCTAAAAATTCGATCAGTATTTGAAGTATCATGATCAGTATTTGTTGACATTCGTTGTCCAGTTTCACTTTGATTACGTGATGTGAAATCTCTTGAGCTTGGTAGACTCATCCTTACTTGGTGAGGATTGAAAAATAACTCTCTTGATTCACTCAAACCATGTTGATTTTTCTCATCTTCATCATAATTGGAATGTTTTCCATGATTTCCATTTGAAACGTCAGTATTGACAGAATTTACAGATGGCTTTTCTTCTGCGTTGTAAATTAGGGGATCATCATCATCATCATCATCATCATTATCTCTGATAGAATTGATTTGGTCATCCTTGATATTTGATACTTTGGTTTCAGGATCTTCTATTTCAGATTCATATACCTCCTCTACAAATTCGGTTGAATATGTTAATAAAGGTCTTTGAGTCTGAGGTGTATTTTTCTTGGATTTGGAATGTTTACCCTTATCATATTTTCTAGATTTAGATGAGCTCTGTTCATTATTTGAATCATCATAATCTACTTTACGATGCGATCTTTTTCCCTCTGATATCTTCGCAATATGAGTAGTACCCGTTTCGTCTAAATTAATTCTCCTACTTTTCTCAATCTCTGATATCAGTGAATGTTCCTGTGATCCATCCACATATTCTTGTTCATTCACGTCACTTGCAAGCTGAGATTGTTCTACTTCATTGTTTTCTGGAACTCCATCTCCTTCTTCACGTACTTCACCATCCTCTTTACTTCTCCCCTCATCATCTCCCCTTCTGGTGCGATCTTTACTATTTCTGCCTCCGTCCATCAATATTTTCAATTCAAAATTGCATACAGTAGATCCACAAAACGTTCACTGAGTTCGATTTGAATTTTTTCAAAAATTATCAATGATTCTCACAAATTATTACCTTTTCTTGATCGCTCTCATATACCTGCTCTCTCGCTATATGTTGTACATTACAACTCATTTGTAATATTTTGTCTCGCTCTCTGCAATACAATATCATCGATATTAGTCCGAAAAAGCTCACTGTATGTCACTCTTTATTCTATTTTTTGTATTATTCCAATTCTATCAAAACATGACCAAACTTGTTGAGATTAAATTATTTTTATCTTGCAGTGGAAGAGAACTTCATCTCTTCCTCATAAATAATAAAATTCGGAATAGTCCTCTAAAATTTAGTGTAAAATAATAAACTAGATTTGATGACATGAGTTAATAGACTTATTGTTTTAGTGTCAGATTTTTCCGCTTAGTGTGATAGATATGAGAACTTGATGAATCAACTGACAAATTAATAATGCTTATATATTTTCATCTATTCACAGAAGCATAAGTAGTTCAATAAGTATTTTTTCATTGGTAACCATAATATTTATCCATACAATTACATATTAATATTAATTTCTCATCTATGAAACATTATAATTCTACATTTTTCAGTCTACGAAAATATAAAAGAGAAATACACATAAGGGATAGGAAATTCACAAATGACGCATTGCCACGTCTGAACTACTTGGAACTTTTCACATAGATTCTCAATTTACCGATGAAGGTTATAGGCCTATTTTAAATTCTTCAAGTTTTCAGTAATTCTGGTTTTTATTATTCCCTTGCGGAGCACGGGTTACCTGCTAGTCTATAATAATATGGACTAGGAATTGACTTATATATTACACAATCGATATATGATTAGAGAGCATCCTGCATAAAAATTATTCCTACATAAAAATGTAATATCTTGCAACTATAAGGAAATTCTAAGAAAAATTTTCCACATGTTTTATTAGAAAAGGGAATATAACTTAAAAAATCTTGTCATAATAATTCTGTCAAATGCTTTCTACTTATTGGACCTATTTTTAAAGTTCCTTACTAATTCAATGCATGAAACAGTATTTATACTCGTAATATTATGATTAGTTGAAACATTTCTCATAACTTTTCATCTTAAATGGAAACT